>NW_007231999.1:0-19845 GCF_000164805.1 Carlito syrichta
TCTGGCCGCGGGCCACGAAGAAGGCCCCTCGAGCCCGGTGGCTGGCATCCAGCCCCGGCTCTGCGTCAGCCCCGGGCCCTGCGGGCAAGGACAAGTCCCGGGCGCCACTGGCGGGGCCGCAGCTCGTGGATGTCCCGTCCTCACCCTCTAGGATGGGGAGGTGTACTGCATCGATGCGCGCTTCTACGGGAACGTCAGCCGCTTCATCAACCACCACTGCGAGCCCAACCTCGTGCCAGTGCGTGTGTTCATGTCCCACCAGGACCTGCGCTTCCCCCGCATCGCCTTCTTCAGCACGCGCCTGATCGAGGCCGGCGAGCAGCTGGGGTACGTGCGGGCTGGGCGAGGGTGGCGCTCCCGCTCGCAGCCGCACCCCTGATGGGCCGGCGGCGGCGGGAGGTGGTGCTGGTGGGACCTGTGCCCTGCGGTGCTCCCTCCCCAGGTTTGACTACGGAGAGCGCTTCTGGGCCATCAAGGGCAAGCTCTTCAGCTGCCGCTGCGGCTCCCCCAAGTGCCGGCACTCGAGCGCGGCCTTGGCCCAGCGGCAGGAGGCCCAGGAGGACGGCCTGCCGGACACCAGCTCCGCGGCAGCCGCCGACCCCCTATGAGGAACGGCTGGCCTGTGGCCTCGGGACAGAACCCATTCGCATCGTGTTGAGGAGGAGAGATTTCGCGACATCCGAAAGGCCCTGGCAGGGCTGTGCTGCCAGCTCTCGTGGGGCCAGAGGTGAGGCCGTGAGTCGCTCAGAGGCCTGCGGGCAGGTGTGGACGCCTCCTAGCCGCCTTTCCAGACCTGAGGCCTCGCGGCTGGGCCAGTGCTCAGGCAGGAGTGGGTGTTTTTGCCCGTGCACCTTGGAGGAGCTGGGGCCCTCGGGGCGTCACCTGTGAGTGTCTGATGATGGTTGGTCGCTGCGCGGTTTCTGTCCTTCCTCCGGTCTCCGAGGTCCCTGCTCCACCACTGGGTTTGCTGGTTTTCCTGTCTGGCCCAGACTTCTCCGTGTGGCACCGCCAAAGCCGCCGTCACTGCAAGCTGCTCCGTTAGACCCGCCTGCCCACGGCCTGCATGGTGGGTGCTGGTGCCCGGGTGCCACGGGGAGGACACTGTCTCCTGTCACGGGCTTAAGAGGTCCAGCAGCCGACCCCGCCACTGACTTTGAGAGGACGTGGGCTTGCTTTCTAAAGGAGTCCTCTACCCAGCCCCATATCCGAATCCTCTCACTGGCGTTTCTTTCGAGGGGGTGGCGTGGTAAAGCAGGCGGACCCCACGCCAGCCCCTGCCAGTTCCCTTGATGCTGGCACCTTCTGTTGATTTTTTTAAAGCCACATGCTATGATGATGAATAAACTGATTTATTTTCTACCATTACTGAACATTAGGACAAACAGAAAATAAAAAACACAAAACACAGACAACGGTGCTGATTCTGGTGTGGTTTCTACTCACCACGTGAAAATAAACTATCAACTGTATAAAGAGAACAAAGTGATTTTAGAATAAAATGCAGGAAAAACTTTTTTAAAAATGTTAGTCTTGTAGTGTGAATAAACTTGCCACCACCTTTTGTGTGGTGGCCTGGCAGGTCATATACTTTTTTTTGGCATATACCTTTCTAAATACTGTAATTAGTGCAGTAACAGTGGGGTTTTTTTTGTGCGACTCTTCTGAAACATTCATAATGCAGTCATGTTTATTTTTTTCTGTTAAAATGTTTTTGACAGTTTTAAGAGCAGTCTTTTGGCTCAGACCATTTCTTGTTCTGTTTTCAATGAAATCAATAAAAAAAAAGAAGTACTTTACATGAGGTATTTATTATGACACCACGTTTCAGCTGGTCTCTGCGGATACCGCGCCGGTGCCAACTCTGGGTCACAGTGGACCCCGGCCCAGCTCCTCAACCCAAGTCCAGGGAGGTCCGGCTTCCTTTTACCCAACTTGTCCCTGAAGCAGGACACCCCAGGCACGTCAGGAGTGCCTGTGCATGCGAATGTCTGTGTCCATGTCAGTGCTTGCGTGTGCTGTGTACTCATGTGAGTGTGTATGTGTGTGGGAGAGTGTGTCTGTGGCCTGTGTCTGGCGCCAAGTGCTCAGGCTGGCGTCTTTCCGGAAGCCAATGAGGCGGCCCCAGGTAAGTCTCCTTGTCCAGAACCCAGCCTGCACTAGAACACGGCGCTGCTGGAGGAGGTGCAGCTGGACCTCTCCTTTGTCCTGTGCCCCGCCCCTCCGGGGGCTGCCAGGCATCAAGACTGCCCCATGCCATGCTGGGCTTGCTCATCATGGGGTGCTCGTGAGCTCAGCAGAAAGTAGCCCGTGCTCCGTGTTCGTGTGCACAAAATTCCCTTAGGCAGTGTAGACGTTTTCGAGAGTGTCAGCAGCCACCCTGGCTTGGCGGACAGGTGGCTGGCCTGCCACTGCCACGCACCAGGGTTGGTGACCTGAGGCACAGGACCTAGGGCAGCGAGCACCAGTGGCTGCAGGAGGCAGGGAGGAGCTGGGGGTCTGGGACAGGCACGGCCGGTCTGGCAGGGCGACACCTGCCACAGCTTGAGCTCGTGGCTCCCGGTTCTGTGAGGAGGTCTGTGCCAGGCTCGGGGGGGCTTAGGCTGTGGCGCCCCGCAGGTCGCCTGCTCCTCGAGGCCATGGCAGGAGGAGGTTGAGGGGCCACCCGGGCGAGGCCTGCACCACACCCCCACCCTCGACAGCTGCGGCTCATTCGGCCTCTGTGTCCTGGTCTTCTGCCTGTTCTGCTCCTGCCCTGGACTAGCTGTGCAAGCAGGGATTGTTGAATCAGGCTGGCTGCGTGCCTGTGGGCTCTCAGGAAGGCCAGCCAGGGTGGCCCCCACGGCTAGGCCCCATCACAGCAAGTTCTGCCATGGAACGTGAGCGCCCAACTCACCTGGTCCCGGGCAGCTCCGTGGTGACCACCTTGCTCCTAAGTCAGACTTTGGTTTGGGCTTGGGAGGGTGGGGTCTTGTGGGGCCTCCGCCCTGGGGGCGATGTCCACGATGCACTGCAGGGGATGCAGGTCTGGGAAGGAGCTGCAGCTTCGGCTCTTAGTAGGGACAAGTGCTCTAGAGAGGGGGGCTGGCAGGTGAGAACCCTGCAGCAGTCTGGTGGGCACCGGGTGGGCCTCCACCTTCTTCTCCCCTTCCGTTTCTTTTTCTTTGCACAAGTGAAAAGTCTAAAACCTGGGGTGGTGTCTAAAGCCCCTGCAGGAATTCTTGAGCTCCTTTAACAGCCAGAATCGCTGGCCTGGGCAAGGCCATCAATGTGGCTCCTCCTTTCCAGAACGTTCTCAGTCCATCAGGCAGACGGCATCCCTATCTTAGGCCAGGCTATGGCCTGTGAGAGAGAAGCGGGCTTGGGGGGCAAGCAGAGAGGGGCCTCTGAGCTCCCCCGGGGGCGGTCTGCTCCCAAGAGCCATGGTGGGTGGGGTTCTGGATGGGGCCCTCTGTAGCCCAGGGAGCCCCAGCAGTACCCACCACACAGCGGGTCCCTCATGCCCCCGCCCTTAGTGCAGGCCTTAGGGACCCAGGGCCCCCTGCTAGCACTGCCCTGCCCTCAGGAGCGAGGGGCGTTGTGCTTCCCAGGTCACGGGCAGGATTCGGCCACAGGCCAGGCTCTGCTGGCCCTGGGAGTGTGAGTTGGGCCTTCTCGTCTGGTGTGCTGAGTGCAGGGAGTTGGGCCAGGTCCCGGCTGCCCGTCTCCCACATGTCTACCCCCGGGGTCTTCCCAGGCCAGTGGATGAGGCCCTCCCCACCAAAGGCGGCCACCGAGACATACTGGAGTGAGCAGAGGCCCCCCGCCACACTGAGAACGTCACTCCTGTTCATTACCCAGAACTCAACGCTGAAGGGCTGGAAGAAGAAAATGGAGCCCACCGGAAGGCTCCCTTCTCACCACCCCTCCTGCTCTGTGATTGCGGTGTTTGCACGTCTCCACGCCAGGGACGACAGACTCCACAGACCAACTGCCTGTACCACAGGCACAGCCTTTGCTGACGCGTGTGCACACGTCTCCAGATTCCACGGCACAAAGTGCGCAAGGACGAGTCCTGGGCATCGTCTCTACATGGGCAGTCACCTTCTTAGGGAAGAGGTCAAAAGGCACGTGTACCTACTGGGGTCCATTGCCAAAACGTCACACGTGATGCCTATGCCGATTCTTGCTACCACCGACATTGTGCGTTTCCCTCCATCCCTCCTTGGGACCATTATCTTACTTCCTACTTTTTCTAATTGTCTGGAGGATAAATACACTGTAGTGTGTTATTTTGTACTTCTTTATCATTGATAAAGTTGAGCATCTCTTTTTATATTTATTACAGACTTTTCCTCGTGTGAATTGCCTTTGTGCCAAAATGCTATTATATTTTTTATACCTGTTTTTCTTGTTGATTTGTATGAGCTCTTTATGTATTGTAGCTGTATGCCTACACAGAATTTTTTTTTATGAGGCAAAAATCTGTCATGTGACTTTTGATCATGTATTATATTTAGAAAGACCTTCTGCACTCTCACATTACAAAAGCATTCTCCAGTGCTGGTTCTAGTACTTAATTTTTAAGTTTAGCTCTTGAGTCCAGGTGAAATTTATCTGGACTGTGGTGTGAGATGACAATATAAATTTTAACTTTTTTGTGACGCCATAATTTACATACAGGGAAATGCATGCATCTTATGAGTACAACTCAGTATGTTTTGACAGATGCCTTTGCCACGCAACCCACCCCTCATGAAGAGAGACCAAATCTGTCACCCAGCAGATGTCCTCTTTTTCTCCCAGTCAGTCCCTCCCAAAATAGGCATTGCCCATCTTCTGGTTTCTTTCACCATAAGTCAGTTTTACCTTCATGTAAATGGAGCCATGCAATGGGTTACTCTTTTTTTGTCTCACTTCTCTTGCTCATCTTTGGCTGTCTCTTTGTAGATTGTTGCTATGCTGAACTTTTTTTAATTGCTAAAGATAATTCTGTACTAGGAACACACAGATGTGTTTATCCATTGTCCTGTGCATGTACCTTTGGATTGTTCCCAGTGCTGGGCTATTACCAATAAAGCAGCTGTGAGCATTCCCAGGCAGGTCTGCTTGTGTGCGCATGTGTGTGTTTGTCTAGGGAGAAAGTCTAGCAGCGGACTTGCTGACTCGATGGCAAGTCCGTCGTCTATTGCCTGGCAGTGGACTTGCTGACTCATCGGGTAAGTCATGCATGTGGTGGACTGGAACCACTGCACGGGACACCAGTCATGGGTGAGCATCCCTGGGACTTCACGTCCCCATGAACAGAAAGTGTCTGGTCTAATTTTGACCAAGTCCAATTCACCCATTTTAATAGTACTTTCTCTGTTCTGAAGTATCTTTGCTATTAGGAAAAAACAGTATCTTCTCAAACTTGGGAAGATATTTCTGCTTATGCTACAGGATTGGAGTATAGGATTTTATATTTCAGTGTACGGTCGTCTCAACTAATTTTTATGAAAGGCGTAAGTTCGAGGTCAGGATGGATTTTTATCCTGCGGATATCCAGTTGTTCCGGCTTCATCTGTTGATTTTTTTAGACACGTTTCTTATCCCTTCTTCATTGAATGAACTCTTTTGTAGATCGTCAATTGATGTGTGCATGTGGTCTCCATTTCTGGGATATTCTGTCCCATGGGTCTATGGTTTGTCTTTAGGCCACAGTCTGGAATATTCTGTTCCATTGGGTTATGGTCTGTCTTTAGGCCACTGTATGAGCTGTTCCGTTCCGTTGGTCTCTTATTTGTCTTAATGCCAATATATGGGGTATTCTTTCTGTTCCATTGGTCATAGTCTGCCTGTAGGCAACACCATATTATCTTTATCATTGTAGCTTTATTTTAAGTATAAAGTATAAAATCACAGGTAGCATAAATTCTCCAACTTTGTTCTTATTTGTAAAGATGATTGTTTGGCTAACTGGCCATCCTAGGTCCTTTGGATTTTTTTTTTTTTGTTGTTGTTGTTGTTTTTTTTGAGTTGGAGTCTCACTCTGTCACCCAGACTGGAGTGCAGTGGCCGCTGCCGGCCACCGCAGCCTCGAACTGCTGGGCTCCGGCGATCCTGCCGCCTCAGCCTTCCAAGTAGCTGGAACTACAGGTGTGTGCTACCACGTCTGGCTGATTTTTTGATTTATTGTAGAGATGAGGTCTTGCTACCCAGGCGGGTCTCGAACCCGCAGGCTCAGGCAGTCCACTCACCTCAGCCTCCCAAAGGCGTGGGATTACAGGCTGAGCCACCGAGCCCGGCTTCCTTTGGATTTTTATATAAATTTTAGAATTGGCATGTCAATTTCTACAAATTCCTGGCGGGACTTTTTAAAGCGTTCAGTCCATTTATTGTGGTATCATTCACCAGATCATAAGAGGCCCTCTTTTTGTTTGATGTGTTTTGACAGATTGTGGATACTTCATTGTGGTGGTAAGTAAAGACCTCCACAATGAATACTGAGAATGGGGGCGTTGAAGTCCCCAACTACTTTCGTGTTACAGTCAGTCTCTCTCTTGAGGGCTAAAATATTGGTTTTATATATTTGGGGGCTGTGATGCTGGGTGCATGTGTGTTTACAATGGTTGCGTCCTCTTGCTGAATTGATCCCTTTGTCATTATATAATGATGTTCTTTGTCTCTTTTTCCAGTTTCTGACTTCGAGTCTATTTTATCTGATATGAGTATAGCATTCCTGTTCACTTTTTATTTTTATTTGCATAGTGGCTCTCTTTACGTCTCTTCTCTCTTAGTGTGTCTTTACAGGTTCAGTGAGTTTCTTGTAGACAGCATATAGTTATTTTGTTTTTTGAACCATTCAGCCAGTCTATATCTTTTAATTGGGAAATTTAATGTGTTTACATTCAAGGTTATTAATAGATGAGAACTTCTGAATCTTGTTCATTGTTTTCTGGCTTTTTTATATTCCCTTGTTTACTTCTCTTGCATTGTTTATCTTTGTGGTTTGGTGGTTTTCTGTAGTACTAAGTTTTTATTTCTTTATCATTATTGTATCTGCTCTACCAGTGGTTTTATACTTTTGTGTGTTTTCATGGTGATCATTGTTATTCTAGGATTCCTTTAAGCATTTCTTGTAAGGCTGGTGTAGTGGTGATGAATTACTTCAGTTTCTCCTTATCTGGGAAAGACTGTTTCTTCTTCCTTCTTTTTGTTTTGTTATTGTTTAAAGAATGTGTAACAAATTTCAAATACAAGCAAGATAGAAATCACTGTGAGTACGGGAAAGTGGAGGGTTGACTGAACACACGAGAAGCTCTCAACAGCAGTAGAGACTGGCAGAGAAGGGGGAGCTATGCACATCCATGTGCATGCACTCATGCAGCTTGAAGACCAGTGGAAAGGCAATGTCCTGGGCTAGATTACTGTTTCTTCTGTCAGCAAGGTCTCCTTTTGTGTTGAACTCAGTTCTCCTCCCAGACTCTCCAGATTATTCAGGTGCAGGCTCCCCTGCCCATCCTCTGTTCTCTGGGAAATGGATAACAAATGGCAGCTAGGGCAGGCTGTTTCTTGAGAGAGGCAGATGGCATCGACCACTGTGAACAGAAGAATGTGAAAGCCCAGGACGTAGTAAGGCCCTTGCACAGAGCGCTGCAGCGGGTTGGGCTTCATCCTCAGATCCTGGATCTCCAGAGCAGGCAGCATCAAGGCCAGGAAGGCAGAGGCCCCTGCGGGGTCACAAGGCGGCACCCTCACTTTCCTCTCTTCTTCGTTCTTAAGGTAACTTTGTTAGATATAGTATTCTTGGCTGGCAGTTTTTTTTGGGTTTTTTTCTTTTAGCACTTGAATGTATCATTCCATTCTCTCCTGGCATATAAAGTTTTTGCTGAGAAATATACTGTTAATCTAATGGGAATTCTCTTCTATGTGACTTTACATTTTACCCTTGCTGTTTTTAGAGTTCTCTCCCTTCCACTTTTGACAGACCATAATGTGCCTCTGGGAGAACTTTGTGGTGTTGAATAGATTTACGAACTCTTGAACTTCCTGACTCTGGATATCCATCTCTCCCTCAAGATTTGGGCAGTTTTCTGCTATTATTTCATGAGATAGGTTTTGGTCAGGTGCAGTGGCTCACACCTGAATTCCCAGCACTTTGAGAAGCCAAGCAGGAAGAGTCCTTCAGTTCAGGAATTTGAGACCAGCCTGGGCAGCATAGTGAGACCCAATATCTACAAAAGAATTGTAGCTTAATTAGCTGTGCAAAGTGGCACATGTCTATCGATAGTCATATCCACTTGGGAGGCTGAGATGGGAGGATCACTTAACCAGGCTTAACCAGGAGGCTGAAGTGAGATGTTATTGTACCACTACACTCCAGCCTGGGCAACAGAGCAAGACTCTGTATCAAACAAGTAAATAAATAAATAGGTTTTTCTATGCCTTTCCCAGTCTCTTATTCTGGAATTCCCATTATGTGAATGTTTATGCACTTAATTAATGGTATCCCAATATTCCTGTAGGCTTTCTTTTTTTTTTTGAGTTGGAGTCTCACTCTGTCGCCCAGACTGGCAGTGCAGTGGCTGCTCCTGGCCACCACAGCCTCAACCTGCTGGGCTCCGGTGATCCTTCCGCCTCAGCCTTCCAAGTAGCTGGAACTACAGGCGTGTACTACCACGCTCGGCTCATTTTTTGATTTATTGTAGAGATGAGGTCTCACCAAGTTGCCCAGGTGGGTCTCGAACCCGCCTGCTCAGGCAATCCACTTACCTTGGCCTCCTAAAGCGCAGGATTACAGGCTGAGCCACCGAGCCCGGCCAGGCTTTCTTTTTAAAATAATTTATTTATCCCCCCTCCCTTTTTTTTTCCTGAGTTGGAGTCTCTCTTTATGTTGCCCAGCCTGGTCGAGAATTCCTGGGCTCAAGAGATCCTCCCACCTCAGCTGCTTGAGTAGCTGGGATTACAAGTACATGCTACCATGCCTAGCTCACTGGGTTATTTCAAAAGACCTATCTTCAAGTTTAGAAATTATTTCTTCTGCTTGATCTAGTCTGTTGTTGAAGCTCTTAATTGTATTTTTTATTTCATATATTGAATTTTTCAGCTTCAAGACTTTTGTTTGTTTCTTTTATGTTATCTATAGCTTTAAAAAATACTTATTCAGATTATAAATGCTTTTCTGACTTTGCTGAATTATCTGTTCTCTTATATCTCACTGAGTTTCCTTGACATCATCATTTTGAGTTCCTTTATAGGCATTTCATAGATTGTCTTTTCTTTTGGGTCTGTCACCAGAGAATTGTTGTGTCTCTTTGAAGTTGTCATGTTTCTTGGCTTTTTCATGTTTCTTGTGTCCCTGCATTGATAGCTGTTTATCTAAAGGAACACATGTCTTTTCCAGTTTTATGGCCTAGCTTTCCTAGGGAAAGGCTTTTTCCTGTCGACGCATCCTGCAGTGTTGGTTGAGTAGGGTGCTTTGACGTTGGTTCTGGATGGGAGCGGTACTGTAGTCTCCGTGTGACTCTTGGTGGTGATCATTGCGAGAGGCATCTGTGAGTGCCTCAGGTGCACAGACGATAGGTGTTGGAGAGGAAGTGACATGTCGTCTGGGGAAGGGCCACCAGCAGACTGGTTTTCAGGCTCGGGGGGAGGCGCGCACACAGCACAGCAGCCCTGCTGGTCATGGGGATGGTGCTTCTGGTGGTGGCCGTGGGCACCAGGCAAGCTGATCCTCAGGCCCCGGGGACGTGTGCAATGTGGGGTAGCTCTGCCAGTCAGAAGGGCGGTGTCCCTGGCAGCAGTGGGCCCTGGGAGGCTGTCCCCAAGTCCGGGGGGGTGTGTGTGTGTGTGTGTGTACTTCTGTTCCCCTGGTCTGTGCTGGATTGCCTGCAGTCCAGTACAGCAGATGCAGGGCTCTAGGTGCAAGGCACTCTGTGGGCTCAGGTCATGGTCACAGTTTGCCACTGGGTCTAGCTGAGTTCCTGCCGTGACAGCCTTTCGTGTAGGCATGGTGGGATGAAGACGGGGCCTAGTGGAGGTAGAGACGCAAGACTGTTGGCCCTCAGGGCAAGGTGCTCCCAGCAAGGCTCTTCTCAGAATGGCAGTGTGCAGCTTAGGCCCTGGGAGGGAGGGAGGGGGCCTGTGGGTTCCTTCTCGGGGGCGATGCAGCCATGTGGACCCAGGCCACTCCCCCCGTGAGACCCAGGGCCTGTGAGGACGGGGGCCTCTCCTGTAGCTAGGCTTGCAGGTGTCCACATTGGTAATGGCCCTCACTGGGGTCCCCAGCGATGGGGAGGCCCTCTTGGCTCTCAGCCAGTTTGGGCCAGGTGCTTTGCTTTCCTGGGTGTGCTGATCCTGGCTGTCCATGCTGCACAGGCTCTCACCGTTTCCTTCCCAAATTTTAGTCTTCTCCCTTAGACAGTCTGCTCAAAGTGTCATTTTTTATTTGACATTTTGGTCCTTTTTGTGGAGGAGATGAGTGCTAGGCGCTTTGGTCAGCCATTCCAAATTGCCCTGGGAATATTTCAACATGGTTACTCCCACTGCCAGAAACACGAGAGTTTCCTCTTGGCTCTTACTGTGAGAATCTGGTGGCATTCCAGGAGGTAAAACCCACAGAAGTCTGGGGTGGGGCGGCTGTACTAACTGAAACTTCAGCCCCCAGCATTTTGTCAAAGTTACCACTGAAGCTTCCCACCAGTTTATGGCTCCGGCAACTTCTGCTTCAGCTGAGCTGATCTCAGCTGTGATTCTTTGCACTTGTCTGTCTTTCCAGATTTCAGGATGGCAGTTTGTCCTGTGACCTCAGTTCTCTGATAGGTCCAAGAAAAGTCATTGATTTTCAGCTGTTCAGCTTTTTAATTTTATTATTACTATTATTTTTGTGTCGGAGTCTCACTGTCGCCCAGGCTGGAGTGCAGTGGCACACTCACAGCCAGTGTAGCCTTGACCTGCTGGGCTTGGGCGATCCTTCTGCCTCAGCCTTCCAAGTAGCTGGCACTACAGGCACGCGCCACCACGCCCGGCCTGCTTTTTAATTATTGTAATGATGGGAGTGGTGACTTCCAGTATCAAAAAATTAAAGAATGAGGAAAAGGTGTTTCATACGTATACACATATTTCCCGTTTCCTGGGCTCTTTATTCCTTTTGGTAGATCCACATTTTCAACATGTGTCGTTTTTCTTCAGCCCAAAGAATGTTAAAATTTTTTTATATTTAAAAAATTTCTTTAGCACACATTTTGAAGTATTCCCAGAGTAGTTTGGAATGGCTGACCAAAGAGGGTCCAACACTTATCTCCTCCACAAAAAGGACCAAAATGTCAAATAAATAACTACACTTCGAGGAGACTGTCTAAAGGAGAACACTGAGATTTGGCAATCTTTTGTTCAAAAGTATCTTTGTTTCACCTTCGTACTTTTTTTTTTTGAGTTGGAGTCTCACTCTGTCGCCCAGACTGGAGTGCAGTGGCCGCTCCCGGCCACCGCAGCCTCGACCTGCTGGGCTCCGGCGATCCTTCCGCCTCAGCCTTCCGAGTAGCCGGAATTACAGGCGCGCGCTACCACGCCCGGCTGATTTTTTTGATTTATTGTAGAGATGAGGTCTCGCTGCCCAGACGGGTCTCGAACCCGCGGGCTCAGGTGATCCACTCACCTCAGCCTCCCAAAGACGCGGGATTACAGGCTGAGCCACCGAACCCGGCTCCACCTTCGTTTTTAAGGCTACTTCAGTGGGTCTAGAATTCTATGCTGACCGTTTATTTCCCCCTTTCAGCACTTTAAGGGTGTCCCAGCCAGGTGTGGCGGCTCATGTCTATAATTCCAGGACTTTGGGAGGCCATGGCAAGAGGATTGCTTGAGCCGAGGAGTTCGAGACCAGCCTAGGCAACGTAGTGAGACCCTGTTTCTACATAATATTATTAAAAATTATCCAGGTGTGGTGGCATGCACCTGTAATCCCAGCTACTCAGAAGGTAAGACAGGAGGATTACCTGAGCCCAGGGAGCCAGGCAGGGTGACTGAACAAAAATGATGTGCTTTTATTTTCTCAGGAATCAGTGTCTTTCTGTTGTCCAATGTCTGAAACAGAGCCATATATGTTTGCCCAGCTTTGTGGTTTATAGCAGGTTGGTTATCTAACACCAGTTACTACAGCATGGCCAGAAGCAAAATATGTGTGCGTATGTCTATTTATATAGTTTTATGTTCTCCCAAATTGGAAGCCAGCACTAAGTTGTTAATACCGATTTCAGTACTGTTGGTTGAGGAAACGTTCCTTTCCGCACCGGTCTTCAGTCTCGTCTACTAGTTTTGTACAAAAACACGTGCCTTCTTTCTGTAGCCCTGTTCTCTTGGCGCATTCCTTTCATACATGCATCCTGTTTCTTGACCATTTATGTCTTCAATGGAAAAGGTCAGTCATGAGCGCACCGCAGAAGGGAGCGAGTTAAAGCCGCCCCTCCAGGCGTTTTCTGGAGAGATGCATGGACGGGAAGAACAGCGCCTCGCCTTTCCTGGGCGTTGCCTGTGTGCTGGCATGGTGCCCAGGACCCGTTCTGAGTGCTTGAGACAAGAAGCTCCTTTAATTGCCGACAACCCCATGGGGCGGGTGTTATGGTCGCAGATGATGAAAGAGACGGCGCGCTGAGCCTGGCTCCAGGGCTGGAAACGGCAGAGCCCCAGCGCGAGAGCCCAGGCCTGCGGCGGCCCCTCCCCTCCGGCGAGCTCACCGTATTGTGTGATGGCAGGCTCTTCGGCGGTGGCGCACGTCTCGCCCAGCGAGGCGGCTTGTCGGGCCCTTCGCCTGTTTTCAGTTGAGTTGTCAATATGTTTTGTTTTTTTTAATTTTTGTTTTTTGAGTCAGTCTCCATCGCGCAGACTGGAGTGTGAGGGCATGCTCCCGGCCACCCCCGTGTCGACCTCCTGGGCTCAGGCGGTCCTTCTGCCTCAGCCTGCCAGGTAGCGGGAACCACAGACATGTGCCACCACGCTGGCTGATTTTTTGATTTATTGTGGAGACGAAGTCTTGCCAAGTTGCCTAGGCTAGTCTTGAGCCCCTTGGACTCAGGCAATCCTCTTGCCTTCACTTCCCAAAGTGCTGCGATGACAGGCAGGAGCCCGGCCACTGTCGTATTGTTGCGAGAAAAGCCGTCGCGCATTTTACGGTCTCTGGCATTTCAGGTGTGCGCTCAAGCTGCCGCCCGCACTCTCTGGCAGTCCTGGCTCCGGAGCGCCGTTTTGCTCCTGACTCGGCCTCAGAAGGGTCTCAGCTTCTCCCGTTGTCCGTCTCAGCAGCTGTTCCTGCTCCGCGGTGCCCCCGCCAGTCAGTGTCAGCATGCCTCAGAGGCGGCCGGGTGAGGCTCCCGGGCAGTGGCCCGGGACCTTCCGGGCTTGGCGTCTCCCACGGGCTCCCTCCACTTTGAGATGATAGCTCTTTGTCGCACTGTCAGTGTCACTTGGCCTTGGCACCAGCCTACCTAGAACTTGGTTGAAGGGGTCTGCCTGCACACCTAGCATTTTACTGACACTTACGTCGTTGGGACAGTCCTCCTTGTCGCTGGTTTTGTGTATCATGCTCACTGTTTTATGTTTACCCTTGAGCTTCATTATGACTCTTCCAAGTCTTTCTGCCCAATCTTTCCAAAGTCCCACCACTCCCAGGGAAAATGTCCAGAAACCCTCGACGCGGACACAAGAGAAATCTGGACGGAGCCATGGATTTGGACGCTCCCAGGACAGAGCAAGCGTCCTCACCTGGGGACGGCTTTGCCTCCAGGAAACATTTGCACAATCGGGACATTTCTGGGTGTCACGCTAAGGGAGTATGTGACATTCAGTGGCATCCTGCAGGAATGTTGTTAAACATCCCACAGTGCCCAAGCCAGCCCCCCACAGCAGAGAACACCTGGCCTCAGACGTCGATGGTGCGAAGGTCAAGAAAGCCAGCGATGTGCCGCAGAGCTGGCTGGGCAGCCCTGGGGGCGTGGCCTGGGAAGGCAGGCACCGGCGCCAGAGAGCACAGCACGCAGGGGAGCCATGAGGGCCAGAGGAAGGCCGTGGGAGGCGGCTGGCCTGCCCAGGCCCCACACGCCAGCTGAGGAGCTGGGTCTTGGCGGCGACCAGGAGAGGGACGTGGCCAGATGACGCCTTGGCAGACACTCCAGACTCGGAGAAGGGGCCAGGAGGCTAGGCTGGCAGTGCTGAGGTGGCCTGTGGGGAGGGGCCGGCAGGCTGGACCAAGGTGGGCAGGAGAGGGAAGGGGCAGTGGGTTGGATGCCAGGGGAGAGAGGGCCCTCCCAGCACACGGCAGGCAGCTGTCATGCTCCGTGCCAGCATCATGCTGGTGCAGGCCGGGCTCCGGCCCTCACAGAGCGCGCCATGAGCACATGAGGAAGTGTGTGACTCGTGCGGCATGGACGCTGAGGGGCAGCTGTGCTGGGAGTCGTCCCAGCCTGGTTTGTGGGACAGATGTACACTCACGTTCAAGTTTTTGCTTGCGCGTGTTTTTGACTCTCTTGATACTTAAAAATCCTCATGCCTGTAATCCCAGCACTTTGGGAGGCTGAGGCAGGAGGATCACTTGAGCCCAGAAGTTCGAGACCAGAATGGGCAGCATAGCGAGGCCTCGTCTCTACAAAAGTTCAGCAAAGTAGCTGGGCATGGTTGCATGCGCTTGTAGTTCCAGCTACTCAGGGGGCTGAGGCAGAAGGATTGCCTGAGTTCAGGAGGTCACGGCTGCAGTGAGCCGTGCTCGCACCACTGCACTACGGTCTGGGTGACAGTGAGACCCTGACTCAAAATAAGTGAATAAATAGTAAAAAAACCCGACTTAGTTTCAACAGTTACAAAACCGTTGCTCCTAGATAGCTCCGCCCCTTTCTGTTACTGTCGCGAGTGAAACCCTGGCACGTGTGTGCCTGCCAACAGGACTTGTAATTGTCGTGACATGCAGTTGCCTTTTCAAACCATATGGAACTTACAGTGGGGAGGCGTGTGTCCTTCCTTTGGTTTCCAGTCCCCGGGGAAGTGGCCAGAAGCCCCGGGAGGGACGCGGCTCCTTCCAGGTCCCAAGCCGCCCTCGGTGGGCTCCCAGCTTATCCCCAGAAGCCAGCACGGCCCGCCGCCACAACACACTCCCTGGGGCACCGCCCTTCTCAGCTGTCTGGGTCACCCTGTGGATGCCAGGCCACTGCTGTCCCTGTGCCCTGTAGGCTGAGCCCAGCGCCTGGGTCCGCCCGGCCGTGCGCCTGGCCTCCACCGCCCCATTGCCTCGCCATCTCACGGCAGGGGCAGCCTGGCTCTGTGGCCACCTGTTCTGTGTCCCCCTCGCCTGCAGAGAGACCCCCAGGACATCTTGGTGACACTGGTGCCCCTGCATTTGACGTGTCCATGCGGTGTGCCGTCTCCCCAGCCTTTCAGTCCCTCCTGGACCACCCACCAGAGCACCTGGGGGTTCTTCTTGCCCAGCGCTGACACCCGCTCTTTCGAGGTTTTTAGGAGCACCCCACGCGGGCTGTCTCCTGGATCCCGAGGAAGTGGCCCCACCGTGAATGTGCCCGGCCACGTGCCCGCACACCTGACTTCTCCCTGGCCTGCCGTGCTCCGGAGGCCTCACCGTTGCTGGGCTGGCCAGTCCCATCGGGCTGAGCACCACAGTACCCCACGGCTTGTGCTGGGGTCCACCCGGCGGGCGGCGGGCCGCTCCAAGGGCCACTTGTTTCTTGTGAGGACAGCCTCTTCTGGCTGCCGACACAGTGGCCCTTCTGGGATGGGAGGCCCTGCAGCCGGGGTCTCCCAGGGGTCGTGGAGCCCGCACCCTCACATCTCGGGGACCCAGTTTCCCCACGGGACTCTGACCTTGGCCTTCGCGGAGCAGCCCCCGCCCCGGCTGCCCTCCGCTCCGTGTGCCAGGGCTGGAGCACTCGGTCCCACGCCGAGCCCTTGGTGACAGCTCGTCTCTCGCTGCCCTTCTGCGGGTGTCGACAGTGGGGCCGCCCACCTCATCCCCGCTCCACCTGGGTGCTCAGGTCTGCCTCGTCCCACCAGCCGCAGTGCTCCCTGCACGGTGACATTTCCCTAGGCTGTCGCTCACGAGGCCCCCCTGAGCCCCGTGTCAGGGACCCCTGACCTGATCAAGCACCACCGCAGCCTCGGCAGCCATTGGTGGCGGGCATGCCCCTCCCAGGCCCCCCCGAAGTCACTTGTTCTAGTCAGGCCTTCAAGAAGCAGTTGGGGTCCACGCAGAAGGGTTTGTTAGACGAGGATGACCGGACGTTAGTGTTGTCAGCGGTAAAACAGCCAGGGAGCACGAGAAAAGTGGGCGCGCGTCAGACTGTAAGCAGCCCTCACTTCAGTGCGGAGAGGGAGGGATGTGGCCGGGATCCCCGAACAATCGGTGGAAGCTTCAGCAAAGCCCCGGGAGTCCTTTTTTGAAAGTTTTCTTTCAGTGGCTTCGGGGGTGCACGTGGCGGTGGGGCGCGTGGCTGCATGCAGAGTGGCGAAGTCTGGGCCTTCAGGGCAGCCGCCGCCCCCGCCTGTGCCCCCTGTTCCCCACGTTGACCTTTCGTGCCTCCACCCCTTCCTGCCCTCCCCCTGAGCCTCTGGTATCCATGACACCATTCCCTGTGTCGCTGCAGACCCTGCGCGCAGCTCCCCCTTGTAGGTGGGAACAGGTGGTGGTTGGTTTCCTGGGCCTGCGCCAGTCCACTTAGGGTGACGGTCTCCAGCTCCGTCCAAGTTGGCTGCCAAAGACGTTTCCTTCTTTCTATGGCTGAATCGTACTCCAGGCTGTGTGTGTGCACCCCACACGTGCACACGTATGTGCCACATGTTCTTCAGCCTCGGATCCGCTCATGGGCATCTTCGCGATTGTGAACTGTGCTGCGACACACTGCGGGTGAGGAGTCCTTTGTGTGACGGCCTCTGATCCTCTGCGTGGGTCCTAGTGGGGGTTGCTGGATCGAGTGGTAGGTGTACCTTCGGTTCCTTGAGGCGTCTCCATGCCGGTTTCCACAGAGGCTTGCTGACCTACACCCTGGAGCCCAAGGAGGGGGTGCCCAGCGCAACGCGGAGGTGGGTTCAGAGCAGACTTCGAGGCACATTTTCATGGGAGCTACAGCTACTTACGGTAACGCTCATGGCCTGTGTTTTTTTTAAAGAAGGACTGAAAATTAATTCACTCATCACTTACCTAAAGAAGTAAAAGCAACCTGAAGCAATGGAGAGGCGAGAGGAAGGGCAGAGCCTCAGCAGGTAGAAGACAACACACACTCGAGGCTACTGAGAAAGCCAGACACAGATTCCTTGACCACACTAATAGAAGTGGCAAACCTCTTGGGGGAGGAGGGGGCACATGCACGCACAAGCAACAATAAGGCAAAAGTGGACACCGCCGCAGATGCAACACAGATTAAAGAGATAATAGAAGCACTCACGCCTGTCATCCTGGCACTTTGGGAGGCAGAGGCGAGAGGATCGCCTGAGCCCAGGGATTCGAGACCAGCCTGGGCAACTTGGCGAGACCTCGTCTCTACAATAAATCAAAAGCTTAGCTGGGCATGGTGGCACGGGTCTGTGGTTTCAGCTGCTCGAGAGGCCAAGGCAGGAGGATCTCCTGGGCCCAGCAGGTGGAGGCTGGGGTGGCCTTGAGCATGCCCCAGCACTCCAGCCTGGGCGACAGAGGGAGATTTTGACCAAAAAAAAGAAAAAAATGAAGAAAATGAAAAACTTTAGGCCAACACATCTCTAGAAAAAGATAACGGAACTCACAATGACTGAAGAAGAAATAGAGAACCTGAATAGATTGATAACTCTTGCAAAACTGAATCAGTACTTAGGATCATGCAGCATCAAGTTCAGTGAGTTCCACTGAACTTTCAAAGTACAAATTTCCTATGAAAATGCTCCCTCAGCTGGGCGTGGCGGCACCTGTAGTCCCAGATACTCAGGAGGCTAAGGCGAGAGGACTGCTTGAGCCCAGGAGGGCGAAGCTGCAGTGAGCTGTGACCACACCCCTGCACCCCAGCCTGGGTGAGAGCAAGAGCCCATCTCTTAAAAAAAAAGGAGGAAAGCTCCTGACACATCCACAGGGTCAGCAGAACCTGGATGCCAAAACCTGGTAAGAACCGTGCAATGCACAGCTGCAAACACTCTCGACAAATGTCTGACAAACAAATAGCCTCATCCCGTGTGAAGACAATACTGGATCAGGGCCAAGTTCGATTTACCCCAGGAATGACTGGTTGGTTTAACTTCAGGAAATTGCTTAACGTGAGCCACCGCCCCAACAGAGAGAGGAGAATCAGAAGGTCATCTCAGTGCAGACAAAGCATTTGACATAATTCATCACTTATTCGTGATTTTAAAAAGACTCCTAGAAACTAAGACAAGAGTGAGAGTCTGAACTGATAAAAGGTCTCTGCTGAAGGAGCATAATAGACGTCGCACTTCATTTAGGCTTCACCACACTTCGTGGTGAAAAGTTGGAAGTGTTGTGTTGATGACAGAGCAGGGCTGGGTGCAGTGGCTCACGCCTGGAACCCCAGCACTTTGGGAGGCTGTGGTGGGAGGACCACCTGAGCCTGGGAGTGTGAGGCCAGCCTGGGAAACAGCAAGACCTCAAACCTGCAGAAAAATCAGAAAGCTTAGCCGAGCGCGGTGGTGCGCGCCTGGAGGGGCCTTGGGCTCCAGTGACTGGAGCCTGGAGGGGGTTCCAGGTGGGAATGTTGCCAGGTGAGGAGGACGCCCGGGGGGCGGGGCAGCAGGCGACCGTGAGGCCCTGGGGCGGGGCCGTGTGAGCAGCTGTGGGGCGGAGGGAGGATGGGACCCTGGAAGGTGGTGACCTAGACACCCCGGCCCCACATGGCCGGGTCCCGGGCTGCCCGCTCCTCTTGGGGTCTCTAGGACGTGGCCCTGGACAAGCCCCCCCACTCGCAGCCGGTCGCCTTTGTCCTCGCTTTCCTGAGAAAGAAAATCCCCGGCGCGGAGTCCAGCCCACCTGCTCGGCCGCCTGCGCTGCCTCCGCCTCCCTGCCTGCCATGGCAATGAGCCACCGCCCAGAGTCTGCTGCCCCCGGCAACCCGGTCTTCTCCTGCATCCGCGGTTTTCTTTCTGTTGAGTCACTGCCATCAGCAACGTCTAATGACACTCGGTCTTGGAAGCAACAGGCGCGTCCTCATGCCATGACTCTGGCTGTTAGCCGTCCCTGTCTCAGGTCCCCTTTGCAGGAAACGTCACACTCGGCTGTCTACACCTGTGCGTGCTCTTCCCGCACCGGACAGGCAGTCTACCCCTGGCATATGTGCTGCCACACTGAACCAGCTGTCCGTCTACGCCTGCCACAAGCACTCCTCACTGAATGAGCTGTCCATCTACACCTGCCATAGGCATGTCTTTCCTGAAGAAGCTGTGTACACCTGCCACAGCCACTTCTTGATGAACAAGCTGTCTGTCTACCCCTGCCATAAGCTGAACAAGCTGTGTACACCTGCCATGAGTGCTTCCTCCTGGACAAGCTGTGTACACCCCCACCCGGCAAAAGCACTTCCTCGCCGAGCAGGGAGTTTGTCCGCACCTGCCGGACGCACGTCCTCGCGTTGCAAGGTGTCCGCGCCGGCCGCACGCGCTTCCTCGCGGGACAAGTCGTCCACACCTGCTGAACCACGGCCTCTTTAATCCGCGCCGACCGGGCTGTCCCTGCTCCTCTGGGGAAGCCCTTTCCTTCAGGGGCCTAGTCCCGGCGGGGCTGGGCGCCGCCTCGTGCCTGGACTCCCTCGCCCACCCCTCACTGCACCCCGTCCCTTCGCGGCCAGGGCAGATTGGCGAATCCCGGCTCGCGGGCCGCACCGCCTCGGAGAAGAGGCCGTGTGCATCCGCAGGAGGACGCAG
>NW_007232000.1:0-81404 GCF_000164805.1 Carlito syrichta
CTTTGTCGAAGATGAGTTGGTTGAGAAATTGAGGTTTTGCTTCTGGAATCTCAATTCTATTCCATTCATCTCACGTTGAATTTCTAAAACTTTGCTGGAGTTGGTCATCACTATGGAGACACAGTGATGCATTGCATGATGTTCCCTGAAGAGGGAGCCAGAGAACCACCAGCCGCCTAATCGCCAGCTGACATGGGTCAACACAGGGCCGCTTGCGGGCAAAGTCGGTCATCCAAGAGTCTTTGGGGTCCAGACCTCACTTCCTCTTTCTCAATGCCCTCTACCCAAGCCCCTCCATCCTGGTTATCAACATTATTGACACGAGGGACACAGGCTTACTGGGCAGCTCCCCCATCCCAGACTCCATCCAATCAAAATACCAATACTCTTTTCAGTCCTTGATGTAGCTGTTGTCATTGTTTGATAAAAACCAGGTGTGCCAGGATGTCACTGGATAATATTCGCTCCTCCCAGGTACCATGTGGATAGTTTAACAGGTGCTTTATGAAGATACATGTGAGGAAAGGTGGCCATTCCAGATCTTAAAATCAAGTCTGGCCCACCCCCAACTTTAGACCACCCTGCATATCATGGATGATAGAGAAGATTTGGTGCTTACCCTTAAGGTACTTATATTAAGATGAACATGTAAAATTGCTGACAGTTCACCATTTTTGATCTACAAAACAACAATCATATTGTCCAAATTTTTGTTTTACTCCTTCACTCCCACTCAATTTCACTTTCCCACATTTTTGCCCTCAAGTACAGTTTTCACTCCTGTTATACCCCCTCCTGGCCCTGCATCAGCTTCAGGTCCCATGCCTAGGCCACACTCATGGAGCAATTCCCTGCTGGGGCAGCTGCTTGGATGGGATGGGCCCCACCTTCATCTCTAGGGTGTGCACACCTTGGGCCCACCAGAACCTTATCCAGCCAGGGGCATAGGGTTCCAGCTCCTTCCACACCAGAATGTCCCATAAGCCCCCTCTCAGTCTCCCAGCAAACTTATCTGTCTTCCCAGACTCTGGAGCTCACATTCCACAGAATAACTATCTTAATCCCTTCAAGTCTAATTGTTCTCTAAGATTGTCTAAAGAATGAATGAAGCGATGGTTGTCAAAAGTCTAGCACCATGACTAGCAGATGGTAGTTGCTCTGCAAGGTGCGGTTCCTCTCTCAGTACCCTAGTCAAGGTCCATAAGACCAAAACCCCCAAAGCCAACTACCATCCACCCCTACCTAAAATTCCGTGTTACTGTTGCACCCCCACAGTTCACCATTTTGCCAAGTGTGCTTTGGTCCTGTTCTCCAAACTTTCTGTCATTACTGCCTTTAAAAGCAAGAAGCTTAGATCACATTCTCCTTGGATGGCTACAGCTTAGGGCAGAGTTGGGCTCATGACTGCAGCTCAGTAACTCCCTAAGGGATTGAGTCCTGCCTCATCAGCCTCTGCCATACTGACCTGGGGCCCTAGGAATCTGCCCATCCACACGTTCAGAGTAGTGACTGCAATGTCAGAGCCACATGACAACACTGGTATTTCCACGTTTATCTTGAATAAGAAAAACTCATCCTATCTTATTTCAAACAGGAAATAGAATTGCCATTAACTTCTACTCTCTCTGCAGATGTTGATCCACCTGAGAGGAGGCCAGCTTAAGTTTCTCCAGTTAGGATGATTGGGGAAGAAGCTCTGGTTAAAATAAACTCTCCCAGAGAAAGAGGAACCAATCCCTAAGAAAATAGACCTGTCTTTGAAGGTTAAAACGAAGAGGCTCTATGAAGGGGAGCAGAGACATTCAAAGTTTTATCAATAGCCAGTCATGGAATTCAGATAAATCCACCCCACCCAATCAAGCTAATATCTAAGGAGACAAGAGCATTTTCCAAAGATTATCTTTACTATGTCTGTCAGGTGGTCAGACTGGGGATGAGTGTGCTGGGAATTGGCCCTGGAAACTCCTGCTCCTCCCCCCTGCTTTCTGCCATACCCTCCCACTGGGCGTTCTCAGCATCTCATTCCCACTCCTCACCTCTTCAGTTGTAAAAAGTCTGTCAAGCTTCTGGAAGTGGAGAGAGACCCAGACTGGCTTTGGAGGGATAATAAATAACTAATAGATACAAGAGCGCCTCACCAGAGACTAATGCAGACATCTGTTTCAGTAGGAAGACTGCGTTTTCTTTCCATTTGGAATTTTAAATTGATATATAACTCTAATTCAATTTTATATTTTTATTTTTAAAAAGACCAGAATAATGATATTAAGCTAGCAAAAAATTTAAAGTGGAAAGCTTCTCTCCCAATGAGAATGGAATTACAGGGACAGACTTATCCTCCAATCTGAAACAACTGCATAACCTGACAAAATACACAGGTTTGGCATCTGTGGAATCAACTAACCACCAATCAAAAATATTTGAAAAAAATAACAATATGACAACAAGAAATATTACAACATTTTTAAAAATATGGCATAGCAACTATTTACACGGCATTTGCATTATATTGGGTATTATAAGTAATCTAGAGATAATTTAAACTATACAGGAGGATGTGTGCAGGTTATTTGCAAATACTAAGCCATTTTATATGTGAGACTTGGGCATCCATGGATTTGGGTACCCATGGGGTTCTTAGAACCAACTCCCCCCCGAATATTAAGGACAACTATGTATAAAATAGCAGTTTTCAAGACACTAATCTGATGCAATATGGGATCGTGACCTTTGTGAGGTGAGACACAAATAAGCTGAGCCCTAGAACTGTCCTGGCCTCCTGCAGTGAGAGGGATTCCAGGTTAGGACTCAGGGAGAGGAACCAGCAGAGCCCAGCATCTATCTAGACTGAAGAATGGAGGCAGGTCCTGAAAGATGAAGGCAGCTAGAGTTTGCAAATCAGAATACTGACAAGGAAAGAGATGGAGAGAGAGAGAAGGAGAGAGGATGGGAAGAGAGAGAGAGAATGCTCCGATAATCCAGAGTGGCCCCCTCAGATCTTTAGCTGAGTAATGATCAGCACATGCGTAAGGAAAATACTGGAGGCTAGAGAAGAAGCCCTCTGAAAGGACACAACGGAGCAATCCCCCAAATCACCAGGGCTAGGAAGAGCTCCTGTTCCTACCAACTGGAGTGATCAACTTCATAATTCATGGGCCACTGGGTAGAGTATTCAGAAAAGTTTTGCCGCAGTGGTGGAGCAAAATGGGTCCCAGACTAAACACTGCTCTGGCCCCACCCAACACAACTTAACCACAATTTGGAAGGATCACACTTCTGCCAAGTAACTTAGTTTTGTTCCACAATAAAGTTCAAGAATATTTATAGAAGCAAAAAAATGTCCAGCCTCCAAAAAGGTAAAATTCACAATGTAAACATCTATTGAAAATTCACAGGCATGCAAAGACAAAAGAACACAATGAAGGGAAAATTAATTAATTGATATTGATCCAGAAGTGATCCATGATGACAGATGATAGAATTAGCAGATAGTAACATTAGAAAAGTTGATATAATTGTGTTTCATATGTCCAAAATACTAGCAGAAAGATTAAGTAGAGACATGAAAGATAGGGGGAAAAAAACCCAAATCAGACATCTTAAAATAAAAACTAAAATGTCTGAGAAGAAAAATAACTGGATAGGATTAACAGCATATTAAACACTACAGAAGTCATAGTTAGTGAGCTGAACACATAATAATAGAAAGGATCAAAACCAAAATAGAGGAAATAAAAACTGAAAAATAAGTAGCATAGAACACCTTCATGTGGCTTAAGAGGCATGTAATTGAATAGCGAAGGGAGAGAATGGAGTGGAAATGAAGACAAAACACTTTTAAGAAAAAATTGCCAAATTTGTTTTTTTTTTAATTAAAAAACTATATATCTGAAAATCTCAGCAATCCCCAAAGCACAACAAATAGTAGACAAAGGCACATCAAAATTAAATTGCTTAAAACCAGTGATTTTTTAAAAAACCTTAAAAGCAGCCAGAAGGGAGAAAATATATTATTTTCTTTCAGAGAAAGAAAGAATAGGATGGTAACAGGTTTCTTCTCAGAAAAATCCAACTCAGAAGATGGTGAAAAAAATCTTTAAATTGGTGAAAGAACCTGATGCGGTGGCTCACGCCTGTAATCCCAGCAACTTTGGCAAGTGAACGTGAGAGGATTGCCTGAGTGCACGGATTCGAGACCAGCCTGAGCAACTTGCGAAGACCTCGTCTCTACAATAAATCAAAAAATTAGCCGGCCGTGGTGGTACGTGCCTGTAGTTCCAGCTACTTGGAAGACTGAGGTGGAAGGAACACCTAAGCCCAGCAGGTCGAGGCTGCGGTGGCCATGAGCGTGCCACTGCATTCCAGTCTGGGAGACAGAATAAGACTCTGACTCAAATAAATAAATAGATAAATAAATGAACTGTCAACCTAGAACTTATATCCAGGGAAAATATCTTTCAAAATGATAAAGGAATAATACTTCTTGAGATATTCAAATGTGATGGGAGAATCCATCACCAGAAAACTGAACTACAAAAAATATTAAAGGAAGTCTTTCAAGCAGAAGGAAAATACTATTCAGGGAAATCTACAGCCACACAAAGGGATGAGCACCTGAAATGGTAGTTATGTGGGTAAATATTAAACACTTTTTTATTATTAAAATCTCTTTTAAAATGGTACAGTAAACTGGAATACTGAAAACCTAAAATTTATCATAGCCGGGCTTGGTGGTTCAGCCTGTAATCCCGCGCCTTTGGGAGGCTGAGGTGAGTGGATTGCCTGAGCCCGCGGATTCGAGACCCGCCTGGGCAGTGAGACCTCATCTCTACAATAAATTTAAAAAATCAGCCGGGCATGGTAGCGCATGCCTGTAATTCCGGCTACTTGGAAGGCTGAGACGGAAGGCTCGCCGGAGCCCAGCAGGTCGAGGCTGCGGTGGCCGGGAGCGGCCACTGCACTCCAGTCTGGGCGACAGAGTGAGACTCCAACTTAGATAGATAGATAGATGATAGATAGATAGATAGATAGATAGATAGATAGATAGATAGATAGATAGATAGATAGATAGATAGATAGATAGATAGTTAAATAAAATAGAAATTATCACAGTGGCTAGTCCAGGGTACCCAGCAGCTGGGGGCAGCCCTCTGGGGAGATGGCAGCCAGGTTCAAGGTGGCAGCCTTCCACTCTTTCCCAGCAGGGGGCGCATGAAGCCTTTGGAAAAGGCTGCCTCATTCACTGGGCCTGCTCTTCCTGGATGACAAACTCCCTGGGCTAGGGGATTTGGGGCTCTCCAAGACGACAGAGTTGAAATCTCTTGGAGATAAATTCTAAAACCTGGAAGGCTCTGAATGATTGATTGCTGGACGACCTAAGTCCCTTTCCAGGCTTTCCTACTAACTTGCTGTGAGACCTGGTTTGGGCACCTGTCTCTCTGGGTCTCAGGTATCTTATCCGTAAAATAAAAGATGAGACTAGGTGAGGTCTAAGGACACTTCCTTTCCCCACACTCTTAATTCCTGGGTCCTCCCCTGCTGCGTGCCAGCTGGGCTTTTCTGCTTCTGTTCTGGTGGATCCTATAGTACAGGGAGGCAGAGCCTTCCTCCCTGGGAAAGGGTTAAAGGGAGAAGGCTTTGAGAAATCAGGACCTGAAAATCAAGTCCATGAATTCCCTATGCCTGTTAGTCCCATGTACAACTACCATGCAAAGCACTTTATATAATTTTTTCATTTAATTTCCTGTTCCAATCCCCAAAGCAAGGGAGATAGAAATAATTATCCCAATTTTACAGGTGAAGAAACTAAGACCCAAAGATATTAAGAAACATGCCTAAAGTCAAATAGCTAATAAGGGGTAGAGTTGGCATCTCAGTAGAAGGTCATGCCCTGATGCACTGCCATGTATAGGGGAATCCCATGCAGGCCTCCATGAACTTGGCACTGACCATCCTGAGAAATGCCTCTGTCTGCTCCTCACTCCCCAGAATCACAGACTAACCTGTAAGCGTTCTTACAGCCTTCTGGCCCAACCAGAAGATGTTTATTCAAAAACAAACTTTTGTAATATTTAGAATCTCTTACCTTTGCCCAGTTCTGTTTCTGTAAAAGTCACTCCCATAAGGGTTTAATGATAGTCCTAGACCTTATGCTGTAGACTTAGACTACAAAATTCACACAAAACTGTCATGAGTATTATTCTCATTTCTTCGCCACAAATATAGGTGTTCATAATAAAAACAAATTGCTTAATCATACTCATTTTCCAGATGTGGGCATTTCAACACAGTCTAAGTGACTTGGTCACAATCGCATAACTGAGAGTCAACTAATAAGTTCAAATAACTTGATCAATAACCCCCCCAATGAACATGAATTCTTTTCTTTTCTTTTTTTTTTTTTTAGTTTGAGTCTCACTTTGTCACCCAGGCTGGAGTGAAGTGGCATGCATGAATGCTCGCGGCCACCCCAGCGTTGACCTCCTGGGCTCCGGTGAACAAGTAGCCTTCCAAGTAGCTGGAACTATAGATGTGCACTATCATGCCCGGCTAATTTTTGATTTATTGTAGAGATGAGGTCTCACCATGTTGCCCAGGCTCAGGCAAACCTCTTGCCTCAGCCTCCCAAAGTGCTGGCATTACAGGCTTCAGCCACTGCACCCAGCCACTAATGCTTTTCTATTGCACCTCTTTTTTTCTAAATCACCAAAGCCTATGATAAGTTCCATGTATGTGTGTATTTGTCCACCATGTGTGTGATAAGAAAAAAACACTCAGAATAAGACAAGCTGGATGGAGCAGCGGCACCATCAGAAGAAGGACACGTCCTTTCCTGCTGAGACCAGAGTCCAGGTCTTTCAGAGTGTCAACCCCTGCCTCCCACTTCCCTCCCACAACTCTGAAATTGGGTCATTTCCTTGGAGCCCCACACGGCAGAACAGGGCTCCCCAGACTCCACGCGGCTCTGTGAACCAGATCTTTCATTCAACCTCCCCAGGGCCGGGCCCCACCCCACCCCTCAGCCTTCTCAGGAAGACAGGGAGGACCCAGGGAGCAGAAGGGGGCCCCTTGCACTCTCCTCATCTTTAATGAAGGAAAGATATAATCATCTCTCAGCTGCATGCACTTAATTAACACCCGCACGTAGTTTCGGTTGCTGATTAAGGGTACTCCTCCCTAGCTGAGGCTCCTATAGGAAAGTCTGTTGCAATTTGCTAGAGGTGAGATGGAAGGATTAAGGTCAGTGCAGGGGCACGGGTCCTTCCTGTTTGAACTATTTTAGCATCTTAGTGCAGGATCAGGAACAATCCAGGCTCAAACTCAACAACAACCCTGTTTTGAAACCCTGCCCTTCTGTGTCTTGCCCAGACCACAAAAGGAGAGAAATCTACCCAGCTCACCAGTCATCAGGGTCTCCAAACTTTTTCTCATCACCCCTCTCCCATCAGGATACTCCTCTTTCACCCCAATCAGAAGAATCGCCAAAACTGGAACCCAGGACCATCTAGCTGTGAACCATGTATCCAAGTCTAGCACCTTCTAAACTTGAACTCAGCTCCTTGGGTCATGGATAGGTCTTCACAAGCCCAATTCTAACCCCATTTCCATTTCTTCCCCAAACGTACACCTACAGGAATTGCACTGGAATTCACCTGAATTATTTGAAGAAGGAATAAACAAATAAACAAGATGATCACAGAATGTGGTAAGCACAATGAAGAAAACAAATACGGTATGTCAACCCTGGTTGCAGGCTGTGGGTGGTGCCGCTTTGGCTACCGCAGGCCCAGAATGGGCTCTCTGTGGAGTAGACCATGCACATTCTATAGCCTGATGTACATCCTACCTTTCCGTTCTGAGGCCCCACCCCTCCACCTACCTCTAGCTCTCCCTAGCCCTCATCCCTGGCTTTTCTTTCTCCATAGCTCTTGTAAGCCCGGGACATGTTTTATTATTTCACCTGTGGTTAGACTACCCAACTGTGAAGTTCCACAGGAGTGGGTTTTCTTTACGTTTTGTTCGCTGTATCCCCTATACCCAGAACAGGGTTGAGCACAGCAACTGCCTTAGGAATGCATGTTGAATAAATTAAAATGGGCTTTATCTATCTGTGGCAAGAGGGACGTGTTCCAGCTTCTCAGAGAAGCCCTGGGCAAGGTCATCTCTTTGACCTTGCAGGAGCAAGAGAAAGGACATAGTTTCCACACCACAGCCAGGTTGCCGGAGCTGAGTCCCCTGTCTGAAGAGATGTCCAGAACCCAGGACCCAAGCTTCTTAAGAAGATACTATTCTTGTTTAGCTTAAGCTTCAAGCCCAGATGTCACCCGTGGTTCTTCCCTTCTCCTCACTCCTCTCCCATGGAGTCCTCTTCATTCAATTGACACACATTTTGAAGCTGCCCACCTTCTGTCTCCTCTGCCATCACCCTCTCTGACTGGACCATGGCAATAGTCCCGCCCCAAGCTGGTCTTTCTGCTCCTACTCTTGGGCCTTCCTGTTGAAGCTCCATGCAGCATCCTGAGGGCTTGTTTTTGTTTGGTTGGTTGGTTGTTTTTTGGTTTTTCTGAAATAAGTCATTATACTTTATTTCTTAGAGATATTTCAGATTCAGAGAAAAATACAAAGAGTTCCCATATACTCCCTCCCTGCTTTCCCCCATTTATCAACATCTTGCGTTAGTGTAGTATATTTGTTACAGTTGATGAACTGATGTTGAATCATTATTAAGTTTCTAGTCAGCATTAGGGCTTACTCGTTGGGTTGTACATTTTATGGGTTCTGAAAAATGTCTAACAACATATATCTACCATTACAGTGTCATATGGAAACGTTTCATTGCCCTGAAAATATCCCCTATACACTACCTACTTATTTCTCCCCTAAGCTCTGGCAGCAACCTACCCTTTTCCTGCCTCCATAGTTTTGCCTTTTTAATTGTCAAATTTGGAAGCAGCCCAGATGTGCTTTAGTGGGTGAGTGGATATGCAAACTGTGGTACATCCATCTACTGGAATGTTATTAAGCACTAAGAAGAAATGATCTGTCTAGTCATGAAAAGACATGGAAGAAACTTAAGTGCACATTGCTAAGTGAAAGAAACTCAATTGAAAAATACTATATACTGTGTGATTCCAAATGTATGACATTCCAAGGGCTTCTTTTAAACTGTGAGAGGATCTCCTCCCTGCTAAAACCCTTCAACAGCTTTTGTTTGCTCTTAGAATAAGATTCAAACTCATTGAACCTCATCCCCTGCTTCTTTGGCCCTCACTGGCTACACCCAAGCCCTACCAGCGGCTTCTTTTCCCCTTTTCAAGTTGTTCCCATGTGTTATAAATGTTCCCTTGGCCTACAATGCCCTTTGACATCCTCAGGCCTCTGTTTAAATGTTGCCTTTTTGGGGACGCCTTCCAGCCCCGCCACCTGAAGATGTGCCCTGCCTCCACCACTGTTTGATATCACACCATCACATTTGCTTCCTTCCTCATAATGTCCATGCTGTGGTTTCTTTGCTCGTTCATGTACTGTCTGCCTTTCCCACTAGAGTATGAGTTCCATCTACGTAGGGACCTGTGTCTCTCACTTGTTTCCTTTCTCTCAAAGCCTAGCACATGCCAGGCCCTTAAGGAATGTTCTTTTGGAGGAATAAGCAGAGGAGCCTCTATTTATTCACATCCTCAGTGTACACAGAGACACACTCAGAGTCACACACACACTCTTAGCCACACACAGGCACAGGTACACACACTCAAGGTCACAGTCACTGTCAACACTGGTTGCAAGCTTTCCTTCCTTCTTGGCCTCTTATGCCTTTGCCACTTTTGACACCCTCTCCGTTGGAAACCACCTCCCTTCCCACAATCCTGGTCACTCCCCATTCTTGTGAGCCTCTGGGACTTTGCTTTTCCCTCTGATCAACATGCTCTGCCAACCCTTCTGTCCAGCTGATCCCCCATCCATGCTTCAAGGTCAAGTTCAAACATCATTTCTTCCTTGATGTGTTCACAGATCCTGAGGTCTCTTGCCTTCTTCTAGGCACTTATACTTTGTTATATGACTAACAGAACATTTATCCCACTGTGGGTTTTGTTGTTGTTGTTGTTGTCATTTTGTGCTTCTGTCTCCCAGGTAGACTGTGGCATCTCCTTGAGGACAGGCACATTTCTTATTCATGATTGTGTTCTCAGGGCCTCATGGAGCACATATTCATAGGAAGTGCTCAGTACATGCAATGTGGAATTGCCTGGGAGGCCAGGCCATGGGAAACATGAGAAATGTAGGAGACATGGGAATCACAGTTCTGTGACTGCCTCTGGTTCCTGTTTCCTTCATGACTCCTCCTAACACCTCCTAAATGTGATCACTTCTTGAGTTTCTCCTCTCAAACATCCCCTGCTATTTCACTGCAGTCTCTTCCATAGAGATGTCATGGAAGAGGCTTAAAGTATCTCTTTCCCAGCACACAGGAAGTCCTAGCCTCATTGGGGCTATTCTGCACCCCTGAGTTCATTCTCACCATCAGCCACTACGGCCTCTGCCTGGCCAGGCAGCATCAGAAGACAGATTTTGTCCCTTGTAGGGTCTCTGAAGAATTAATCTGACCCTCAACTTATACATCCTATGTGACAGAAATGGGACACAGGGCTCTGTTTAATGTCAGGGAGACTGACCTTAGGGAATGACTACTCAAGAATTTTAAGGCTGGTGTTCTTTGAGATGAGGGGTCACCTTTCAGTATCCTCTGAAAATAGGAAAGATAGAGCTGGAAGAAATTCAGTTTGGGGTTACACTGTCTCCTCAGCTTATAGAGTTGGATTTTAGAGACTGATTCCAATGAGGACAGTGTTTCTATAAATGCACATTCGGGACATCTGGTCACATAGCCACAGGACAACAGCAAAACCTCTGAATGTAATGTGGCCCCCAGCACTTATGACCACTCTCTTATGGCATTGGTCTCAGCATTATATGATAGCTCCACATGGGTGTGTTATAGAAAAAGCCAACTCTAGGGTTCTCAACTCCCACCCACAGCATCCCAGCTCTTTCATGTTTGCCCCCAAGTTTGAGCAAATGTTTCACTGGGCCTGAATCCCTAATTAAAAGGGATGGCAAGAGTTGCGTCTCTATCCCCACCCAAGTGAATGCCAACAGTCAGTTGGCAGGGTTTAAGGAGAAAAGCACAGACTCTGAAGTGAAATAAATCTGTGTTTGAATTATAACACCTCTACTTTCAGACTTCATTCAACAAACATTCATTGATGTCATCCTAAGCACCAAACACTGTGTTGGATCCTGGGAATAAAGAAAAAAGGAAAAAAAGACACTAGACATTGTCCCTGAACAACTTAAACTTGTAGGCCTCTGGTTTCTCATCTAAAATGTGGTAATAGCTATGTTTAGAGATGTTGGGAGGATGTTATAACATGTGTAATTGTTGATTATCCATATTATTATCACTGTTATTAATAATGTGTGAAAAGCATACAATGGTTTAAACTCTTGAACTCAATATTTACTTTAAGAAATTTACCCTAAGAAAAGCTTAAATATAAATTTTTCATATGTACTTTTCATTTATATAAAGGAGAGAGATGGGAAAAGAATAAAGTGCCTACTAAGTGTGTGTGTTTTTCAGGCAATGGGTAGAAATACCTGACATTTGTAAATTCATGAAAATGAGCAAAGGAAAAAAATACAAGCAACCTAAATATTCAGCAGTGACATAATGAATGGAATATTATACAGTAATTTAAAGTAATTATAAAAACTATGTAGCAACATAGAAAAATGCTTGTGACATCATATTAGGTGAAGAAAGTAGGTTGCTGGGTGTAGGTATGTGGATGACAATTGTAGCTATGTATGGCCCATATACATGAGCACGACCACACACAGAAATCAATGCTTGCTCTAGAATGATGGGTGTGTGGGTGACTCTTTGTTCTCCATCTGTCAAACTGTTTGTGGGTTGTTTTATTGTTTGTTCCATTTTTTTTTAATATGAGTACTTTTCTTAAGGTACTCTCCTGGCAGGTATTTCACTCTTTCCCTGTGGCCTACCTAGCACTTCTGAGAGGGAAGAATGATGTTTTCATGCTTGCAAATCTTGGTAGGTAGCAAATCTTTGAAGAGGCATCAGCTGCATTCAACGTATCAATGTTTCCTGAAAATATATATAAAAGAATTACACCTTTGTCTTGAGCTCTTCAACTGTGCATAACAAGCTTATAGAAACTGCTCTCAGAAATTAGAAACAAAGGCACTGCTGCAGTAGAATCCCCCAGCATACCATCTTAGGAGGGTATAATTTATGTCTCTCGGACATAAACAGGCACGGGCTGGCTGCCCATCCATCCATCTATTGATTCTGCCATCCATCTGGTGATCCAATGCCTCCATCTATCAGTCCCATCCCTCCGTTTATCCGTTGATCCATTCATGCTTCCTTGGAAGGACATTACTACAAGACTCCCTTACAGGAATTAGAGATTTATGAAAACATTCTGAGTCTCCAGTTGGCTATCCATATGAAGAGTCAAGGTCCAAGTTCCCCAGTGGGGTCAATGATGCAACAGGATAGGAACCCAGAAGACGTGTTTCTCATCTTTTCCCAATCCCTGGTGGGCAGTTCAGCAGCTGTTTCATGAAATGAAATGGGCAGGCTCCCAAGGCCCATTTTAGGAACAATGGGACCAGTAATCAGGTCACTGTTTGTCACCAGGGTCCACCCCTGTCACCGCAAGATTGATCTAGCAAGCTGGAGCAGAACTGTCAAGGCATTTCAAGCATTTGCCACCTAAATCTGTCACACATGAGTCCTGTAGGTGGAGTGGGAGAGGCTGTGCATATGCCCTTGTCAAGGCTGCCAGATGAAAACCTGTTTTAGCCAATTGAATAATGGGTTTGCATTGCATAAGACTGGATTATGACCTTCTCAATCAAGTTCTGACTGGGGTCGATGAGGGCAACCTACCCTGGACCTTCTCACCTCGCATCAGACCATCACTGTTTAGAGTTCTACTTTCAACTCTAAAATGAAGCTAGATGGGGAAGCTGAGCCTGCATCGGCAGAGTGACTGGGATGTATCCGCAGTGCAAACTAAAGGATTAGGAACATTCACAGGGTCTGTGCTCTACGTGAGGTCTGGTGCTAGATGTTGGGAATTCAGGGACAAACCACATGTATTTCCTACCTGAGAGGAACACATAGACTTGTGGAGAAAACAGACCCTTAAACAGTGACAATCGCCGGGTTTGGTGGCTCAGCCTGTAATCCCGTGCCTTTGGGAGGCTGTGGTGAGTGGATTGCCTGAGCCCGTGGGTTCTAGACCCGCCTGGGCAGCGAGACCTCATCTCTACAATAAATCAAAAAATCAGCCGGGCGTGGTAGTGCATGCCTGTAATTCCGGCTACTCGGAAGGCTGAGGCGGAAGGATCTCCGGAGCCCAGCAGGTCGAGGCTGCGGTGGCCGGGAGCGGCCACTGCACTCCAGCCTGGACGACAGAGTGAGACTCCAACTCAAAAAAAAAAAACAAACAGTGACAATCTGCATGGAGAGGGCCATAACAGCTGGAAGAGCAGGGGGCAGTGAGAACACCCACATCTGTCTGAGAGAATCCCAGAGGCCTCGGGGAAGAGGCATGGGAACTGGGCCTGGACAGCACATACAGACATGCCTGTTCCTTTCTAGATAAACCCAAGGAGAAGCCTAGGGGAGCAGAAAAGAGGGCTCACCGCAGTTCCAGGGCAGCTTCCTGCTCTCATGGGGTCTCTGAGGCAGTAGCCACCCTCTTTAATTGTGCAGCTCAGATTTGAAAATGTGAGCCACAGAAGTTCGCCCTGGAGTTTCTGGAGCACACTTTAAACCTTCATACCTCCAGATCACTGCTCTCACTCCACCTAGCCACAAGGCCCCCCAACCTGCTATACTCCACTCCCCCAAGGTCTACCTCTCAGGTCACCTCTTCTGTGAAGCCTACCTAAAGTGACTCCCCTCCCAGCCGTCTTTGTTCTTCCGGTGATTTGTATCTAACCATAGGACTGCACCTATCCGATGACGTTCCAGTGAGTTTGTGCAGCCAGCCTGTCTCTAACAGTCTCCATCTTCACCTCCCCAGTGCCTGGCACACAGTAGGTACTCAACATCTGACTGCTGAGAAATGAACTCCTCCCAGGACTGACTCACGCTCAGATGATCCAGAAGTGCCATCCAAACCCACTTGCCGCAGGGCTGAGCCTGTTGTCATGGCGGGAAGCCACCAGCTAACTTAAGAAAAACAAACCTGTGAAATGCAGCCAGCTCCCCAGGCCATCTACAGCAGAACAACCACCACCCCCAAGACACATGGTATTTTCTCATGTTTATGGGACACTTGGGGCTCGCTGAGCACCAGCCTACCATCAGCCACCCAACAAGTACGGGCTGAGCCCTCACTGTATGTAAGGCACCTCAACACCAATGACCTTTTAGTGGTTGGGAGGGGAAGTGGGAGGAACGTACTAGTCATCAAAGATGAGATAACATTGTTTATTTTTAATTAATTCAAAAGGCAAGCTGGTTGCTATTATCTGCATTATATACTTTTCTGATTTTCCCATAGTGGGCGTGTCTTACTCATGTAGCCAGATTAAAAAATAATAAGACAACCTGAGTGGAAGTAGCAAAGGTCGAAGTACATTGTTACTGATTCATGTTTACTGACAGATTACCGGTAGGATCCCATTTGTTATATTCCTATGAAGTCACTTTTGAGTGGAAAAGCAAGGAGGTATTGAGTGTGTGGGAAAGGAGAGGGTCTGGTTGGGGCCCCTTGAGGGGAGAGAGTGCAGGACCACAGAGGCCTCTGAGGGGGCTGTCAGGACAGCGGCCTCACCAGCAGTATAGGTCCCACATGTCTGGGCTTCTACCCTAGTTGGCCTTCTCTGCCTGTCCCTGCTCACCCCTCCTCCGACTCTACTCGAACACCTGGGCCCCTTGAGATATTTTGTCCTGTTAGTAATCCTGCCCTGCATGGGAACAAATGGTTCTGCCTTCTTGTTCAGAAAAATAACAGGTCATGTGGTGATTTGTTTCAAATGAAAATGTATCTGGAAAACCAAAAGAAAAGCAAACCAAAAGGGTTGGTTATTAGGAAGGGATAGAAGGAGAAAGCTGTACCAAGCACAGAGTCCTTATTATCCTAAAGCATTTGAAGACTGGATGCAGGTTGGCTAGGCTGACACGAGGAACCCAGGATCCAGCACCCAACTCGGCAGAGAGCCTCTGCTGCCCCCCAGGTGTTGCCCCCACATCCTTACTGACAGTCCTGGCAGGTGAGAGAAAGTTCTTTTACTGTTTCTCACCTGGAGGTCCTGAACAAGAGGCATTTCTACTCACCCATCCCCAGCTGGCATCCCCAGAAGTACTTGGTCTACCTTCCAAGTATGCGTCTGCCAGCAGAAGAGTTGACTGGATTTCCTCTTTTCCTGACTCCCTGAACTCCAACCAGGAGCTGCCATTCCCAGATTTCCCCGGGGCCCATCTTCTCACTGGTGCGTTTCTCTGATCTTGGGGTTTTCCCTTCCAGCTGCTGGTCAGCTGGCCACATTCTCACTGGGCCTGTTATTGGCCACCCTGGCAGTGATCACCCAGCCCCCCACTGCACCACTTAGGCCTTCCTCCCCAGGGCCCCTGAGTGCTGGTGCCGACCGGTCCTGGCTCCTCTGCGGAACTTGCTAGAGCTTGGCTCCTTGGCAAACCTCTGCTCAAGCCCTGTAGCCACTGCACACTTCCAGGCAGTGGTGCTACTTCTCACCGCCCAGCCTAACCCCGTACCTTAAGGTCAGCGGGGCACAGGTCCCTATCATTCAGTTCTTTCCGGACCCCAGCTCTCCACGGTTACTTCTGCCTTAGACTGCTCCCATTGCGAGAAGCTCGGTGCTCCCCGCTCACATCCCCACCTCCCCAAATCTGAAGACTCCTTTTCAAATCCCAGCTCAGCCATTTAACAGGCAACTGACTTGAACATATCTTTTGAATCCTCCAGGGATAAGACACATCTGTAAAATAGGGGAAAAAAATAATAACTAACACAAAGGGTGGAATGAGGGGTGCCACAGTTCAAAGTGCCTTGTAAACTACAACTCCGTGTGTGTGTTCATTGTATTGGCCTCTGCTGCAGGCTGATTGGTAGCTTCGCTCTCTGTCTTCACCACCTGAAGAACATTCTCTCTTTGGTTCAGGATGGCGCACATCTCTGTAGTCTGGCTTCTTTGCAGGTTTTCAGTCTATCCCTTCTAGTTGGCTGTTTTTCCGCTCAGTTAGCTGCATGCAGAGGCCTCGTCCTGCTACATGTCTTTTTGAACACTAGGTGGCAGACTGGCCCCAGACCTTGCTGAAGCAACTCCCTCCCTGTGCCTGGCTGGGAACCAAGGCCGGAGGCATCCAACCCAGGCACATCTCCAAGCACGTCGTCCCAACTCCACAACTGCCTCCTCCTCCTCCTTGGCTGTTGGCAGCAGAGACCCAAGAAAAGCTCCCCATTGCTGAACACAGGCCAAGACAAAAGGAGACCTGGGTTGATCTGTGTTTAACTCTTCCACCAGCTGGAGATTCCTTCCTAGAATAAAAACTTTGAGACAGTCTTTGGAGCCGTGAGACCTGGGTGGCGGCAGAGGGCTCGCCTTTTAAGCCAAAAGGCTGCTTTGCCAATGGGGCCTAGAGTTCCCTCCGGGATCCCACCGAGCCTGCAGACACAGGCTTTCTATATTCACCCCCTCTCTCTACTGACTCCTCCTCAACATGCACGCATGAACAAGCTTTTCCCATTTAAAAATAATTCTTCCTTCACTTATCTCTCCTTCTCCCACTCTCTCTTTTTGGCCCTACCTTCGTAGCCAAAAGTATTAAGATGTTATTCTCACTCTCTCTTCCTTCATCACCTCCCACCACTCATCAACCCCCTGCACTTTGTCTCTCTTCTGCACTTCAAGGTCTACTGTCTTGGGCCCCAGTCATTCTCTCGGATTGCCAGCTCCAAGCACCTTCCATAGGCCACGCATGAGTCTTTCCTTGTCACAACTCTTTCTCTGTTTTTCTCCAACTATCTTCAAAGTGTTCTTGATCTTCTTTAATACATTCCACCCAATACTCTCAATGTTTTAACTAGGACTTGTAGACTGGAGATTTCCAAATCTCTGAGGACCTGACATCCTCAGCTCCAGTGCCCTATCTCTAGCTGACTCAGCATGACCAAGACTGATTTCATTTCTTTGCCCCTTTCTTGATTCAACCTGTTCCCCCTCCTCTGTTTTCTTTCTCAGAAAAGAGCACCACCAAGCATCCTGTGGTGGCCAAAATCAGACCACCAGAAGTCATCCTTGACATCTCCCTACCCCACACCACCCACATCCACTTGATAGCCACGTCTTATCAGTTCTGCCCCCTTAGTCCCTCTCAAATCTCTAGTCCCCCTCTCCCCTGCCCCAGGCCAAGTCCTCACCATCTGTTTCCTGAACAACTGCAACAGCTCCCTGCTTTTGTTCCTGCCCCTCCCCCCACTGCATCTTCCTCACAGCAATTTTCTTTATAAAATGCAAAGCTAAACAAGTCGTGTCTGTGCCCCCAGACTCTTCAGTGCCCTTAGGGTCATGTCCAAATGCTGTTGTTGCAGGGCTCCAACATTGGTCTCACTGCAGCTGAGAGGAATTGCTCTTACCAGACCAGGGAGACAGGCACTATTCGGTGAAGCCCTGTAGCCAGGGAAGAGAGCCAACCTCTCTTCCCTGCCAGAAGAAGGAAGCTCTGAGCCTGCTAGTGTCAGCCTGGGGAAATCCAGGACAGAAACCCAGCAGGCAGAGGCTCTAGTGACAACTTAAATGAGATGCAAATACACTGTGAAGGACAGGGTGTTCTTGTTCCCATTAAGAGTGATAACAAAGTACCTGTCATAACACCAACAGTGCTGCCTTACATTTGCTGGGGACGTTTACAGGCTGGGTCTTCATTCATCCTGTCCTCTGACCCCATCCTGTCCTCTGATCTCTCCTTCAAGACCATCCTTCAAGACCCAGTGCAAATGCACAATCCAAAAAGCCTCCCTGGGACACCCACTGTCTGCATTAACAAATTATCTTCCCATACTTCTGTAGTACGTTGTTCTTTTTTTTACAATTGTGTTTCCTATGACTTCTTTGCCTATGTCTCCGACAAGATTATAAATGTCCAGCACAAAGGAACTATATTTTAATTCATGCTTGTGTATCCTGTGGTTCCGGTTCTGTGTTCTAGGAATTTGATAAATACCCATTGAGTTGAATAATAATTTTTAACACATTACAAAGCAACATGAAGACAACAGGTTCATAAGTTCAAAGAAGATGGAGACAATAGTAGTGATCACATGGGTAGAGCTCAACTGAGAAGACTTCCTGGAGAAGGTGTGGCTGGGTAAGGCTATGCAAGAAGGGGCTAAGAAGCATAAACCCTAAATTCCTGCATAAACCTGACTGTCATCTTAACTGCTGGGAGGGAAAAGTCCAGGCTTTTCTCCTTCCTGAGCTACCTTTACTCCTCACCCAGGAGAGGATCGCAGCAGTATAGCAGAGGGGTCAGAAGTCAGTCTCTCAAGACAGACAGCGTATATGTACATCCTGGCTCAGTCACTCAATAGCTGTAAGTGCTTGGGCTGGCCACTTCACTTCTCTGGTTTCAGTTCCCTCATTTGTAAAGTGGGGATAAATAGTACCTGCTTCACCGGATTATGTAAAGCCTAAATGAGCTAATCTATGTAAAGCATTTACAAGGTGCCTAGAACTAATCTTGGTGCTTTATGTAGATTAACTCACTTAATCCTCACACAGCCCAATAAAGTTGGTATTATTTTTAACCTTACTTTACAAGTGAGGAAACTGAGACACAGACAGTACACTATGGGGAGCCTGGACTGGGAAGATCAAAGCTAATTACAGCAGTCATTAGCGTGGCCTACCAAAGAAGTTTAAGCATTCCCCAAACATGGCAAATTTACCAGCCCACACCAAACCAGCCAGCCTTCCCACAATCAGAGCTCTAAATAACAGTAAGTTTTCTCAGAAGAAGACATACAAACAATCAACAAGTACATGAAAAAATGTTCAACATCACTAATCATCAGAGAAATGCAACTCAAAGCCACAATGAGATGTCATCTCATCCCAGTCAGAAAAGATATTATTAAACTGACAAAAAGGTACAGATGTTGGTGAGATTGCAGGAGAAGAGGGAAGTCCACAGTGCTGGTGGGAATGTAAACCAGCACAGTCACTATGGGAAACAGTATGACGATTTCTCAAAAAACTAAACATAGAATTACCAATTCAATCCAGCAATTTCACTACTGGGTCTCTTCCCAGAGGAAAAGAAATCAGCATGTCAAAGGGATGCCTGCCCTCCATGTTTACTGCAGTCTTATTCACAGTAGCTAAAATATGGAATAACCCAAGTGTCCATCATCGGATGCATGGATAAAGATAAATGGTATTTGAAAGGGTAAAAAGGCAGTTTATTTTAATTCAACCTCTAATCACTAACAAGGGCACGGAGGTAGTTACCAATCCCCCAAGCTTGCTTTATACTAACTATGCTTTTATCCAAAGTAGTTGTCTTCCTGCAAAAAAGGGCAAAGTTAGCCTAATCTATTGTGATCAGCCATTTGTGACCTACCTGACACAGACCACCACCTCATCACCAAGGCAACAATCCCCATGCTTACCTGCCCCCTTCAAAATGATGTAAAACAGACCACCACCCCAACACCATGGCAACCTGCCTCACCAAAGGGAAGCATTAAAAGCATTCAGCCGTGAACACTCGCAGCCACATATTCTTCAGTCAAGTTTCTAATCTTAATTCTATATTGGGTGCCTGGTCCCCTTCTCTCCCTTGAGAAGTGGATTCACTCTCATTCTCTCTCTCTCTCTCTCTCTCATCTCCTTTTTAAAGTAAATTATATTCCCAATCTAATTTCTGTGCAGTTCTTTGCATCTTTCTCACAGCACCGACTCACTGACTTAGTATATATACACAATGGAATACTATTTGGCCACAGAAAAAGAGTAAAATCATGTCATTTGAAGCAACATGGATGAAACTGGGAGTCACTCTCTTAAGTGAAATAAGCCAGGCACAGAAAGACAAATATCTTATATACACACATAATATATTTTATATATATGTGTGTGTGTGTGTGTGCGTGTGTGTGTGTGTGTGTGTAAGCTAAAAAATTTGATCACATGGAGGTAGAGAGTAGAAAGAGATTAGAAAAGATATGTGGGGAACAGTAAGGAGAATGAAGAAAAATGGATTCACGGGTACAAACATACACTAAGATAGAAGAAATAAACTCAATTTTTAATAGCAGAGAAAGGTGACTGTAGTTAACAAATATGTATTGTACATAGGTGATGGACATCCTAAATACCCTAACTTGATCATTATATGTTATACACATTTAACAAAATTTTATGTGTACCCCATAAGCTTGTACAAATAAAAATAATGTCTTTGCTTTGTTAAAATTCCTAACTGCCCACAAAACATTTTCACATATGATCTTCACTGCACGACTATGAAAATGCCGTCACTCCCCCAGCTTTCCAGATGAGCACCCGAGGTCCAAGGAGGTCCTGCAACTTGGCCAAGATGGCATAATGGAGTAGGAGAAGCTAGCCTCAAAGGAGCTGTGGCCCTTCACCCCCATCCAGAGTTTCACCAATAGCCAGAGCAGCTTCCAGTCCAGAGGTTGGATGATAGGGTATCAGGCAGCTGGCAGAAGCCCCAAACTCTTGTCTTTTTCAAGCCTCCTCCAGAAGTGGAATAACTCGCCCTCCAGGTGAAGCAGCACCAGCCTCTGCCCAGAGCCCACTGTGGCTGCTAGGGCTTGGCTCACTGGTACCATCAATAAGTTAGTAAATTTATAGAAACATCACCATGGTGCTAGAGATGATAGAAAACAAAACGAAAATGATGATCAGAGGCTAAAGAAAAAAGTGTTTAAAAGCAATTCTTGAAATAAAGGAGTTTGTCTTAGAAGACTGTTGTGAATTTCTATCTCTAGGAAATCTGGACAAAGGAAATGAACCAAAATTTAGACATGAAGCCAGGCACAGTGGCTCATGCCTGTAATCCCAGCACTTTGGGAGGCAGAGGTGAGAGATTGACTGAGCCCAAGGGTTCAAGACCAGCCTGGGCAACTTGGCGGGATCTCATCCCTACAATAAATAAAAAAAATTAGCCGGGCATGGTGGCATGTGCCTGTAGTTCCAGCTACTTGAAAGGCTGAGGCGGAAGGATCACATGAGTCCAGCATGTCAAGGCTGTGGTTCCCGGGAGCATGCCACTGCATTCCAGCCTGGGCAACAGAGTGAGACTCCAACTCAAAAAAAAAATTAGTGATAAAATACAAATGGCCAATAAACATGTGGAAAAATGTTCTGCTCACAATCAATGAAAGGAATTTAAATCACAGCTCTGAGATACTGTCTATTAAAGGAACAACTTTTTAAAAGTATAGCTCTGTTGTCAATGAATTTGTAGGGGTTGAACAGTCATGGGAGTATAAATGAAAACCACCTTGTTTGGTTTGTGGTGTATAAGAGCCTTAAAATTATTTTTTTTTTTTTTATTTTTTGAGTTGCAGTCTCACTCCGTTGCCCAGGCTGGAGTGCAGTGGCATGCTCCCAGCCACTGCAGCCTTGACCTGCTGGGCTCCGGCGATCCTTCCAACTCAGCCTTCCAAGAAGCTGAAACTACAGGCGTGCGCTACCACACTCGGTTAATTTTTGATTTATTGTAGAGACGAGGTCTTGCCAAGTTGCCTGGGCAGGTCTCGAACCCGCGGGCTCAGTCAATCCACTCACCTCGGCCTCCCAAAGTGCTGGGATTACAGACTGAGCCACTGAGCCCAGACAAGAGCCTTAAAATTATTGATATTCTTTGATTCATTAATTTTTTTCTAGGTATTTATCTGTAGGAAGACATTTATAATTAAGCATAAAATATATATATAAGAATATTCTAGTACATTTCTGTGAAGCATTCTGTAACTTAGAATGTGTTTTGGGAACTCAACTCCAATAGTTATAAATTTTCCAAATTACAAAAATATTCTTCATGATTTAGTGTGAGACTCTAGTCTCACAGCAGTAATGCCTAATTTGTAATTATTAAACCTGCACTAAATTTTTAAAAAAGAATATTCTAGTTGTATGTTTCATAAAATAAAAACAGTAGCCAACTAAATAGCTAAGGAGAGGAATGATTAAATAAGTAATGGTAACTTCGTTCAGCAGAATTATTTACTAACACTAAAAATGATGTTGAAAGTAGATGATTATTTAATAATCTTTAAAAAATTAATTTTCTATTATTATGTGAAAAACAGGTAAAATAAACTGCATATTGTATACAGAATAATCCCAATATTATGGGAAAATATTTGTATATAGGGGCACTATAGCAAAGTTATTAAAAGCCCAGATGCAGAGCGAGAGTGTCTGGGTCTGACTCCAAAACTGCCCTTCACTAGCTGTGTGACCTTGGGCAAGTCACTTAACCTCTCTGGGTCTTGTTGCCTTTTTCTAAATATAAAAACCATAATGGTACCTTCATCATTGATGCTGGGAGTATTAAATGAGTGAATATCTGGAATGCAGGTAATAATTACATGTGTTTGTCATTATTATTATTATTATCATTGCTTATCTATGCACACAGAAGAATGACTGGAAGGATGTATAATCTAATGATTGTTCTCAGGGGGCAGCATTACAGTCATATTTATTCTTCTTTTGGATATGTCAGTTTCCTAAATCTTCTGTCCTGTACATGCAGTGCTTTTAATAAGAAACAAGATTGATTAATTACAAATAAAGAAGATTCTTTGAGAAGACAAGAAATAAAAGACCAGACCATGATGTCAAGAGACTGTTGACTCACCAAGAAACCAGAGAAGGAAACTCTAGGCTACAAAAAGCCAGGACTGGGGAAACCAAATGAGTACGAGACTGTATGTGTCAACTTGGCTAGACTATGGTGCCTAGTTTTCACAGTCTGTTGCTGTGAAAGTATTTTTCAGACATCAGTAAAGCAGATTACCCACCATAATGTGGATGGGCTTCATCCAATCAGTTGAAGGCCTCAAGACAGAAGATCGAGGTCCCTGAAGAAGAAGGAATTCTACCTCCAGACTGCCTTTGGACTCAAGACTGCGACATCAGCTCTTGCTGGAATTTCCAGCCTGGTGGCCTGCCCTGCAAACTTCACACTTGCCAGTCCCCACGATCGCACGAGCTAGTCCTTAAAATAAACTCACAGCTCTCCCTCCGTATAGATCTATCTCTAACCGGTTGGCTCTGTTTCTCTGGAGAACCCTGAATAATACATGGACCATGTGAAGAAACCAGTGAGAATGAGAGAATGTTCTCCAAGCTCTAACACAGTGTGCTTCATCTAGAGCCTCCAGGACAGTGGTGAGCTAGCCTGTAATTATTGGTGCCTATATCCTCTATATTGGCTATGGAGACAGTTATTATTATGCTAAAAAAAAATCTGCCAGGCACGGTGGCTCAAGTTTATAATCCCAGCACTTTGGGAGACAGAGACTAGAGGATTGCCTGAGTTCAGGGGTTCGAGATCAGCCTGAGAAACATGGCGAGGCCTCATCTCTACAATAAATCAAAAAATTAGCTGGGCATAGTAGCATGCCTGTGGTTCCAGCTACTTGAAAGGCTGAGACGAAAGGATCACCTGAGCCCAGCAGATCGAGGCTACTGTGGTCTTGAGTGTGCCACTGCACTCCAGCCTGGGTGACAGAGTGAGACTCTGACTCAAAAAAAAAAAATCTGAGGCTTTTTAGTGTTTGGAAGTATGTAAGAACACAGTCTTCTTCATTTAAGAGACAAAATAAAAACAAACACCCTACAGGTGGAGCTGAGTTGGCCCCTCCCCAGATGACACACCTTGAGGACTTCACCTCACCCCTTGCAGTGTTCTTGTTGGGTTTTCCACATGAGGCAGTGGTGGGGGGAGGGGGAGGATATGTCCTTCTCATGTGACTCTTGTTCTGTGTCAGCCGTTGTCAACATACTCCCAAATATTCACAGCCTTGTGTCATAGCTTTTATAGAAGTGGCAGAGATTTTCTGTCTTTCTGTTTGCAATCTTAAAAGTTCAGAATTTCCATTAACTGTAATTCAAACTACTTGTGGTCCAACTTTGCAAATGAACAGGGAAACACATGTTTTAACTTCAGGAGATTTGTCTTCTTCAAGCAAGCACACACTCACCATTCCACCGTGTTACACCACAGGACCTCCCTCATGATTACAGGAGCCTCTGTTTTTTTCTGTTTAACCATTTCAAGTCTTCTGTGAAGACTTTGAGTCCAACTCTGAATAACTGGAATTCTTTTGTCATCAATGATCTTGTCCCCACCTTCATGATTGGCATCATATATCTATAATCTATTGAGAGCCTACTTTTACCAGTTGCCAGGAAAACCTTTCAAGACTCATTATTTTGTTTAATCTAAACACCATCTATGAAAGAAAAGGTATTATGTAAGCTCCATTTTCAGGGAAGAGGCCACAGCTCAGAGAAGTCAAGGAATTTGTCCCAAATCACTGAGCTCATAAGTAGAGGAACCAGAGTTTACCCTGTGGTCAGCTGGCCTGCCAAGCCCTCAGTGTCCATGGGAACAACAAACAATAAAAGGCATGCCTGCCAAGGACAGGCTAAGAAGAGAACAATTTAGAAGCACAAGGGGGACTCCAAGTTCTTTGGCTGGTGACATCAGAGGAAGAGGTTAAAGTCGACTGTCATGTGTGATACTATATGGGACCTCAGGGCACTACACTCTTGCCTTAGAGAGCTGCCTCTGTGGCCGTACTTTCCTGCGTGGACCACCCTAACTCATGCCTATATTCCCCAATGTGATCTCCCACCTAGGACCTTGTTCCCACACAGTTCAGGAGGTTGTGGAAGAGGCTTGCATGGTGACAAAAACATGTTACCTATCACTCGTGGTCATTCATGCACCCCAACCCACCCCAACCCACCATGGAGGCAAATGCACATAGTGAGAAGCCCATCAAACCACAAATAAAAAAAATCATAGCTCCTGGCCCAGCTCTAGCCAAAGCTGTCAGTATGATTTTGGACACATCATTTCACCTCTTTGAAACTCAGTTCCCTCTTGCAAAATGTGGGAAGAAGAAAAAGAAGGATATGAGAAGTAAACGTATCAAGGGCAGGAGTCACCTCAGCACTGTGTCTGGCACACAGTCAGTGCACAGGCCATGGCTACTGAGTCTCCATCTCTTCATCTGTCGGTGAACTAACTGGTTGTCTTGGACTAAAAGAGTCTCTTCTCAACCTTCATGGACTCCTCACCACCTCGGGTCTCCTAATGCCCATGGTAAGGACAACCATTTCACCTGAAATTTGCTCCTAAGTCCTGAGTGAAGGTTTAGTTAGTGGAACATGGTTTCTGTAACTGCTCCTAGGAACCAGGCACTGCCACCATCCAGCCTTCCTGGGCTTGCCTGTGACCAGCTCCCCTTGGCGGTCAGTGACTCAGACCCAGTAGTCAGGTCTACACGGGTGTGTGTGGAGAAAGGTGACTGCTGTCTTGGCCACTGCTGCCACTTCACCAACATATGTCGAAAAATAATAGCACACAACACGTGCCAGATATGTATTCCACTTGCAGCAACGGTTGGCAGGCATACAGGCTTGTATAACCTTTACGATCATTGCAAAGGCCATTGGGCACTCGAAACCTTCAGTTCAGGAATAAGTGACTGAAATCAGGTTCATGGCACACAAGTGGGAGGACTGGGTGACCTGAGGATCAGTCACTGCCTCACAGAGTTCCACAGCAGCTCTATGTGCCAATGACCACACACCGCAAGGTTGTGTCTAGCTTTTTGCAACCAACAGTTATATACGTTGAATATTACATCTTTTTGCTGCATAGATAATTATAGTTTCACTTTAGATTGATCTGCAAATAATGGCTTTATAGTCCTTGCTCTGAAATTGTAAGTGTATATATACTAATACAAATCCGATTGAAGGAAGTCTGTCGTAAATCCTTTTGGGGAAAAATAAACATGTTTATGTTTATTTTATGTTTATGTTAACTTCTTTTGTTAGTGAGGAATTACCCACTGTTTTTTCTAATTTCTATTTTTGGATTTTCCAAGGTGTGTGTTATTTATTATTTATAGATAATTCTTCTTAAAGGGTAGCATGAGTGATCCACTTGAACATTTTTTTTCTTTTTGAGTTGGAGTCTCATTCTGTCACTCAGGCTGGAGTGCAGTGGCACAATCACAGTCACTGCAGCCTTGACCTGCTAGGTTCAGATGATGCTTCCACCTCAGTCTTCCAAATAACTGGAACACAGGAGGACACCACCACACCCGGCTAACTTTTTTTTTTTAATTGTAGAGACGAGGTCTCACCATATTGCCTAGGCTGTTCTCAAATCCTGGGCTCAAGCAATCCTCTCACCTTGGCCTTCCAAAGTGCTGGGGTACACGCATGAGCCATCGTATCTGGCCCATCCATTCAAGTATTAATTTCATATACACTCCTCTTCCCTAGATTTGAAAGTACCATTCATTCACTAGTACTACTTTAAATAACAAAAATAATAATCCCCTACGCATGTTCATCGGTTTACAATGAACTTTCACACCCAGTGTGTATTTTTGACCTCTCAATAACCATGTGGTGTGAACAAAGGTTACCACTATCTTACAGATAAGGAAACTGAGGCTCAGAGAGGTTAAGGGACTTCTCAAGCCGTGCGGCCAGTTACACAGTGGAGCAGCGTTGGTCTCTCCACTCCCGAGAAAGAGAACAACGCCTGTGTGCTTTCTGATTTTTCCCAACACTGACTTCATCAAGACAATCTAAAGAAAATGAATGTGCACATTTACCAGTAGCCAGTGGCATCCAGAATGACCTCAGTGGCCCTCAACACTCAGCACCTCACCCTCTTCCCGTTAAACAAGAACTATATTTCCAAGCCCCAGAAGTAACTCCCTACTTAATAGCTTTCACCTGTGCACACCCTTGGTGTTCCTTTGTTATTCAGCAAATAATATCACCTGTCATCACCTTTTAATCCTGGATTCCAATACCTCCCAGGGAGGGATACGTGCTTTGATTAATGGAGGAAGAAACAGGAAAAAGCTGATCAATCCTAGTGGAGACCAGCACCAACGAGTTTGCAGGATGAAAGCCAGCACAAATCCAGTCCATCTTGTCTACAGCTGCATTGGAGGGTTTTTCCCCAGTTTGTTCCTGGGATTCCCCTTTTGGCCTTGGGCATGGAGGTATCCATCCACTCTATCCACATGAGCATAGGGATGAAGTCCAGGAGTTCTAGGGGGAGGGAAATATGGGGCCAGGCATGGCTTGGGTGCCACATCATCCAGCCCTTATGTTTTCAGGAGAAAGCTGTGCTCCCCTGAGCAGGGTTCTCATATCAAATCATCATACACTTACTGCAAACCAGCCTTGTGCTCAAAAGGGAAGGAATCTAGAAAAGAAGATTAAACAAATAAACAAGCAATGATAATAATGGCAGAACCTAATAAGTGTTACAAGAGATACACCCAAAAAAAGTATATTGGGAGTAAACTAAGATGTTTGAGAGAGGTTGTATCTGGTAGGGATAATCCAGAAGACTAATATATTAGCAGGCAGTGCTATTTGCGTTGCTCTGAACAGGCCTCTGCACAGGGGAGATGGAAAGGAAGCCTTCAAGGCAGGGAGAAGGGCTGTGAGAAGTCAAGAAGGCAGTAGGAGATGGGGCTTTGTGGAGAATGGTAGGTTTTTACTTTCAACTAGGGATTATGAGAGGAATCAGGTCATGGCAGGAAAAAAGTCTGTTCCCATTAGCCAACAAACTTGGGCACCACCAGGACTTCGCAGAGTTCTTTTTGTTTGTTTTGTTTTTGAGTCAGAGTCTCACTCTGTTGCCCAGGCAGGAGTGCAGTGGCACGCTCACAGCCACATCAGCCTCTGCCTACTGGGCTCAGGCAATCCTTCCCCCTCAGCCTCCCAAGTAACTGGAACTATAGGCATGCGCCACCATGACTGGCTAATTTTTTTATTTACTGTGGAGATGAGGTCTCAGCAAGTTGCCCGAGCTAGTCTCAAACCCCTGGACTCAGGCAATCCTCTTGCCTCAGCCTCCCAAATTTCAGAGCCACCACGGCCAGTAGACTTCACAGAGTACTGAGAAGGGGCACTGGTGAAGCAGGAAAAGAACCAGCTCGCCTGTCCCTATTGCTCCTGCTCTGACTTTTCTTCTTTTCCCCGTGGGAAGAGCTTGGAACCTTCCCATTTGCTTGTTCTAGGAACTCTGCCCTTGGGTTAGACACTTAGATCTGAGATATTCAGAGAGCTGACAAAATATCAGATTCCAGTTTTTTGGACCTAAGGATGCAAATGATCGTGTTAGCCATGGGCCCACAGCCTGGATTGTGACTCAGAGAAACTACAGAGCCAACACAACTTGTCAGGCCAGGGATTAGGCCCAGAAGGCCTACAGATACTGACTAAATCACTGGAAACTGTGTCAACAGGAAAGTCTCTTGTATGTGCCTAATCCTTCCTGGTATTTCCAGGACCGGCCTTGAGCACCTGGGCTTCCGGGTTGTTCTGACCAGGGCCTATATGGGGTAGGTTTGGAAGAAGAGGCTCCAGTTTAGGCAAAGAGAAGATAAGAAGGCCTAGACTATTCACTGTTCTTTTTCTAAGAACCATGCCCCAGTCAGTCTGTCTTTCAGTCAGGATATGTGCACAACAGGGATCAGCAAATTCTCTCATTACTCAAGCAACTCTAGGCCACAGTTCTCTGGCTTTCAGACTTGTTTTTGTTCTTTTCTAAAGTGAAGTCCAAGATCATGGAACTTTTTGGGGGAGACATGAATGATCACTTTCTAGCCACCTTCACTGCCAGGCCCCAGTCCTAAATCACTGTCGTGTGCTCCTGGGTGAAGGTGAGGATATCTGGTGAGCGACTTCTTTAAGGGCTGGATTTGTGGCTGCTATTACATGTGTAATGGCTGAAATTTGGAAGACCAGTCAAGCTATGTCAGGGTTAACAGTCACCTGACCCAAGAGGAGCCAGTAGTTACTCCTGTGTCTCTTTACCCCTTCATCCACCAGCCCATGAGGACCTGACACACACATTGATGAAGCTACATTGGACGAGACACTTCATAAGACAGGTGATGCTTAGCCTACAGGGCACTCTACTTCAGCCTCCTTGCTTGTGTATGTGACAACTACATTCCTCTTTGGGACAAAGTTGGGAGTCGTCAGGAGACTATGACGAGACATTGGGCAGGAGAGAAACCAAGGGAGGGTGCCACCTCCACAAAAGCCCAGCTGTTTTCCTGGGCTGACCTTCCAGACACTTCTGCCAAACATCTTGGATTTTGCCACTGTAGAAAGAGTAAGAAGAAGAAAGCAGCAGAATTAGCATGAAGAGGGATTCCTTCTTTGGGCTTTGCCCCCGCGTAACACAGGGCCTCTGGGGACTTGACCTACTTTTTACTCTCTGGATCCACAGCTAGTCACATAGTGGTTCAACTGGAACACACCACGCTGAACTGAATTTAAGCCAAAAGGAATTTCTCAGACTTTAAGAAACTCAGCCAAGGAGCAGAGCAGAGTTTAGACACTGGAATTTGCTGTTAAACAAGTTTGGGTTCAAATCCTGCCTTTGTCATTTATCTTGTGTCTCTGGGAAGTTAGGTTAGTTATTTAAATGATAGTTTCTTCGTCTGTGAAGTTAGGATAATTAATACCTTTGCTACCATAGGGTAGTTGTGAGGGTTAAATAAAATGATATTAAGGGGCAGTCATCTAAGATGGTGGTTGCGGTGACCTTCTGCCGGCTGCTGGGCTGGAACGTAGTGGCGGCACAAAGCCTGTCTGGGGCCGCCAGCTTTTTAGGGGTGCTGGTCTCACTGACTGGGGAGAAGGTCATGCACACCAGCCAGGTTTATGATGATAAAGACTACAGGAGAATTTGGTTTGCTGGTGTCAGAAAGACGTAAATGAGAACTTTGATGTCAACCTGATAGCCAAGCAGCCCGTGAGCCAAGTGGAGAACCAGGTGATCGCATGTGATGGTGGCAGGGGAGGCCTTGGCTACCCAAAAGTGTAGATCACCTTGGACAAAGAAACCAGGACAGGGATGTGTGGCTACTGTGGGCTCCAGTTCAGACAGCACCTCCACTAGAGCAAGTGGCCGCAGCCTATGGCCTGCACATCTCCATGGGGAGGAAGAGTGTGTGACGACTCTGGCTCTAGGAAGGGCATCCTAGTGTTTCTTGTGCTGAATAAAGGGTGTTGCAGTTAAAAAAAAAAAAAAGATATGCTCTTGGCATAGTATCTGTACATCTTAGCATAGTATCTGCATATAGTAGGTGCTCAGCAAATAACATAAAGCAAAATAAAACTAGCAAACCACCAGGCACAGTGGCTCACACCTGTAATCCCAGAACTTTGAGGGGCAGAGGCAAGAGGACTTCCTGAGCTCAGGGGTTCAAGCCCAGCCTAAGCAACATGGCAAGACCTCATCTCTACAATAAATAAAAAAAATCAGCCAGGCATGGTGGCGCATGCCTGTGGTTCCAGCTAATTGGAAGGCTGAAGTGGAAGGATCACCTGAGCCCAGCAGATTGGGGCTGCGGTGGCTGTGAGTGTATTACTGTACTCCAGCTTGGGTGACAGAGTGAGATTCTGACTCATAAAATAAAATAAAATAAAACAAAACAAAATAAAATCTAGCAAACCAACACAGCACAGGCAGAGAAGTGTTGCTAACATAGACCCTGGTCTCTCATATTTCTGAGCACTGATTCTTCACCCCAAACCGTATGCAATTTGACCATTTAAAAAATATTTTTAGCATTCTGCAAAAGTCTGTCTTCCTTTTTAAATAATTATCTCATGTGTGTATGGCCTGTTGGTCCAGTTAGACTGATTTTCTGGAAAGTAGATTTTATTCATTTGTAGTCCACTAAGTGCAACAAATACTGCTTGTATCTTACAGAATAAATCAATAGAAGTCAGCAATAAATTTTTGAGTAAGTAAGAAGGAATCAATTTACAAAGCTGAGTTTCTGTTACTTTGAGATATATTGGTTTGCTCCAGGGCAGAGTGAGCCAGGAATCCAGGAAGATTGTTTGACTCAATTTCTGAGCAGGCCCCTGACCTCTCTGGCCTCCAATATATCCATAAAATGTAACCACTAAGTCACTAATGTCAACCTAAATAACAGAGAGAGGCTCTCTTTAAAAAAAGAAGATATTTGTTCAGGAATAGGGTATTACAATGGAAATGTGTGTTATAGTAAACTATGTGTGCATTCAGGGGGGTAAAGGAAGATAAAGATTTTTAAAGGAAAAATGAGGAGAATGATATAATTGTTTTGGAACAATTATTCTTGGCTACAAGAATCATAACAAGGCTGATGCTAATCCAAAGTCGGAAAGGCAATTACTAGCAGATGTCCCTGCAGAAGTATTTTTTTTTTTTCGCAACGTTGTGATGGCCTTTGTGCAAGTTGGTAGTTTTTGCAGTCTTTTGTGAGAGTTTTGTTATCACAAGTACAAGCATGAGAACCGCTCTCTTCACAGCCCTTCCTGGGTTTGTCAGGGTTTTTTGGTTTTTGTTTTTTAACACATTTTGATTCTGACAACTTTCACACTAATTTATAACAACTCTTCACAGACTTGACAAACTAACAAATTGACAAGTTTACTGTGAATCCCAATCTCTCCCACCTCCTCATCTCCCCCATTCCCACCCTCTCCCTGCACCCAACACACACACACACACACACACACATACACACACACACACACACACACACATACACACACACACACACACACACACTTTGTTTCCCTCTACTTCTAGGGAGCCCCATCTCCTCACAGATGGCCTCGCCCATAGGCTCAGTCCTGCCCCAGGCCCATGTAAAGACACGGGCTTTGGAGACAAACAGAACTAAGTTAATTCAGGCCTGTTGCTTTCTAGGTATGTGGGTTTGGATAGTTTACTTAACCTCTCTGTGCCTTAGCTTCTTCATTTATAAATTGGGTGTAATAATACCTACCCTATAGTTACATCATAGATAAAGCACTTGGCTTGTTACTTCCCTAATTTTCCCTTAGTTCCCAAATCTTTTTGGAAGTTCTAAGTTTCTTCAGATAAGGCTTAGAGGACTACCCACAGAAGGAAGGTCTTATCTGCTGGACTCCCTCTTGTTCTCCGACTTCCCCCTGTCATACTGGCCTTCTCTTGATGCTGATCAGTTACCATAGCAACCTCAGCCTCCTCCTGCTCCCAAAGGTTGGAGCCCTTACCCTGCTTTGCCTGGCCAGCACCCCCAGCCCACCCCTACCCCGGGACTGGAGCCAGCCCCTCTCCATGCAGACTGACCTCTCCAGCCACACAGCCTGCAGCCTGCCCGCCCAGTCCGGAGCTTCCCCAGTGCTTTGTGCCCTGATGTGATGTGCTGGAACCTGTGCTGTTGCTGCAGGGCTTCCTTTGCTCTGCCAGTCACTGCAACCAGGGCCCTTACTGTGGCACCTTCCCATCCTGACAGTCATTCCCCTTTCTGTCTACCGCATGCTGAGTGTACCTGAGGATGGCAAAGGTGGCTCTCCCCATCCAGTCACTTGAGAAGGTACACAGTATATACTTCCTGCAAAAGGGCTGCTTAGTAGCCCCTTTGGGACTTGGCTTCAGAGCTCAGAAAACTTCCTTCTCAGCATCCTCAGTAATGATGGCTCTTATGCATTGAGGACACATTTGCTGTGTGTAAAGGTCCACAAGTCATTGAGAGAAGAGTCAGTGGCCATGTGTTGTAACAAGTGAGAACCAGGGCCTGGAGTCTGAGGGGCTCTGGTCCAGTCACATCCCTTCTTCTCCAAGTGGTCAACTCCCTGAGAATTTCACAGTGTTCTCGTTTATAAGAGGGGCCTAGCCATACCTCATCATAGGATTGCCATTGGTATCAAACAAAATGAGATGGTAATAAAATTAAAATGAATGGTGAATGGTAATCACCATTATCATTAACCTCTTGGGGACATTCCTCTGAGACTGCCAGGCTGTAAACTTCCTGAGAGTTGAAACTGCTGTCATCTTATTCAACACTGTATCCCTAGGGCCCTAGCCCAATATCTGAAATGAATGAGCTTTCCATAAATATTTGCTGATTAGTCAACCCGATGAGTTCCTTGTCTTTGCAATAAGGAGGCAATACATGATCATAGTAAGCCTCTTCTCTCACCAGCTATAAAATGCTACCTACCTATAGCATGGGTCATGGGAGATATTAACCTTTTTTGGTCTTATTTAAAAATGAGACTCAGCTGGTCACTGTGACTCACGCCTGTAATCCCAGCATTTTGGGAGGTGGAAGCAAGAGGATTGCCTATGCTCAGGGGTTCAAGACCAGCCTAAGCAACATGGCAAAAAAAAAAAAAATCAGCCGGGCATGGTGGTACGTGCCTGTGGTTCCAGCTACTTGGAAGGCTGAAGTGGAAAGATTACCTGAGCCCATTGGGTTAAGGCTGCAGTGGCCATGAGTGTGCCACTGCACTCCATCCTGGGTGACAGAATGAGACCAACAACAAAAAAAAGAACAACAAAAACAAAAACAAGACTCTTCTATAAATAAATGAGACTGGATTTCTTGTGTCTCACACACTAGGTGTGAAAGGCAATTCCAAAACAAGAATTCAAAATATGTTCTAAGTAATAGCAACATCACCAGAAAAACATGTGCAGCCTTCCCAGTATGGCTACTTTGAAAAGGATAGCCCTTCATAGGCAGATACGTTCTTGAATGTTTGCAGAAAAAGAGGAAAAGTGTCCCGTGATTTTGCAAGTTCATGGAGACAGGGGACGTTCACCAGGATCTCAGCCTGTGCAGGGCACTGCTGAGCCCATCACAATGAAAAGCGGCCTCCCTGCAGTAACCACCCAGCTTGAGAGGGCACTGAATGTGGTGGGAGGGGCCTGCTAATTAGACCAACACAGCCACACGTCAGTAGGTGAAACAGAGAAGAAAGGAGGTGGGGCTGGGCTGGGCTGAATCTTGGATGAATCAAGCCTTCCCACAGGGCGGATGTCCTGTCTAAAACATGAGTCTTGATTGAAAACCTTATAAAAGGTTCCCATCCTGCTGACTTGGTACTCCACACACCGCTTGATAGCCACCTGTCTGATCCCACCTGGGCATTAGGTAAGTCCCCGCTTGAGGAACCGCTTTTTCATTCTCAGTGTCATGGTGAGCTGAGCTCATAAAACCAGAGCTGTCAGATATGGACTATATGTCTGTCAGTGCTGGCTGTGGGCCTTGGAAGCCAGAGCACATTGGGAAAGATGCTCTCCTGAAGCAATTAGACTTTCTCCTCCTCCCTGAGGCTGGCCTGGCAGCAGCTTGTCTCACCGGGAAATGGCATGGGCAGTGGCACCGGAGCCACCCACCTGCCTTCCTAGACCAGAAACAAGTCTCTTGTTTCTAATGCTCTGCAGTCTTCTTTGCAATACTGACAGTGTGGAATCAGATTAGCTTACTTATGCCAGTCCAGACAATGAGAACAATGGAGAAAGGGGATTCTATGACTCCCTTTGCCCTCCCCAGGGTGATATCTAGGCAAGCTGTTTGCAGATTTATTCTAAGGAATCTGGAGTATGACTGGAAGGTCATCTTGCTTTTACTATTTGTAGGTCAGTGACTGAAGTCCGCAACAGGGTTAAATAAAAAAGGGGGAGGGGGATTTTTTAAATCTATGTTGAGGAGCAATTTTCTGAGTTTTGTACCGTGATGCACACAAGAGAGAAAAGTCTGCTGGAAATCATTGACTGTCAGGCCCTAGAAAGCATGCCCCTTGAGCAGTCCACCTTGGACTGTAACCTTCTGGATCCTTCTGGCCACATTACCTGCTTTTTTTTTCTAGCACCCAGGTCTCCTTTTCTCTCTTGTTTCTCTAACCACATCTTCCTGGTCCTGTTTTACTTCACATCTTCAAGGTTCCTGCCTTGGTTTTCAGCTGCAGTAGGCCTCCATGTGCCCCCAAATTTGAGCCTTGTCCTCTTTGATACCAGTTCCTCCTTTTGGTCTCTCCAAGGCTTTGCTTAGTGCATCTCCGAGTCTCTATGCCTCTTGTCCATCCAACCACACCCAGGCCTCACCGCAACCTACCTTTAGAGTCCTAGGCAATGAAAAGGAAAATCTTCCTTTTTGATTGGGACTCTGGGTTTGAAGGAGTCACATGCCCAGTGGGTGAACTGACTTCTCTGACGGGGCCCAGGACTGAGGACACAGGTTACACGCAAAGAAACTTGGGCCCTCAGAATTAGAAGGCCTTCCCTCAGGGAAGGTGCCCCTCTCGCTTTGCAACAGATGGTAGTCTAACTTCTTCCCAACGGAAGCAAGAAAGGAATTTCTGGACGTTCCTGCATGACTCTCACCCAAGACAGGTGTTGATTCACATGTGTACTTACTGCCTACTGTTCCCAATGAGACCTTGACCCCCTTGTCATAGGCAAATGAACCCTGTCCACAGGGTACACTCTAGAAAGCCCATTGCATTAGGGTTAAGGAGAGCTTGATTTTAGGATTTCTTGGTCCCTTAAAAGTTATGTAGCCTAACTTCTCTAAGCCTGTTTCCTCACCTACAAAAAAGAACTATGACAGATGATACCCAGCAAAGTGCTTTGTGAACAGTAGAGTGTATATACATGTACACTAATTATATGGGTCTCTATGTATATAATAGCATAATAATCATATTTAATAGCTAGCACTTAGTATACGCAGGAATCTGCTAAGTACTCTTTACGAATTACCTTTTTAAATCTTCACAGTAATCCTGTAAAGTACTAATATCACCTTCACTCACAATAAGTAAACTGAGGCATGGAGAGGCAAAGGAACTAGGCCTAGTTCACATGATAAGTAGGTGGCGGGGCCAGCATTTAAATCCTGACTCGAAAGCCTGCCTCCCATCACCATGTGCTCTTCCTTCCCCTACATGAAATACATCACATAGGGAAGGACAGAGAAAGAGAAACCAAAAGCAGAGCTGAGCGTGCAAGGAAAGACCTAGAAGCAGAAGTGCCAGGAGGAAACAGCAGAGGTTGATTGTGAAGCCCCCAGGGAGGCTTTTCATCTTTTCTAGCTTGACTTCAAAGATGCCTCAGCTACTGCAAAACATCAGTGGAATCATGGAGGCCTTTGGGCGCTATGCCAGGATGGAGGGCGACTGCATGGTGCTCAGCCGAGGGGAGCTGAAAAGACTGTTGGAGCATGAGTTTGCAGATGTGATTGTGGTAAGAGTTGCTGAGCCAGGCGGGGAGGGGCAGCATAGAAGAGCAAACCCCTGCTTGCCTGCAGAGGCTTTGCCTGGGAACTCCAAAGAGGCAGTAGGCAAATCCAGGCTGCCAGCACAGATCGCAGTTGTGCAGGCAGCAAAAGAGAAAGCCGAAGAACAAGAGATGGTCATGGGAGTTGTGGGGTCTGGCCCTTGGAGAAAATATCTTGGTTTTCATTCATACTAATTTAAAGACAAGATAAAAGAACTCTAAAGGGACAGTTCCGGGAGGAGCAGAACCTTGGAATGCTCTAGAAATAAAAATAATCGCTGCTCTCTGCTGTTGTTTAAGTTTGATACAGTAAACATTTCCCACGTCTATCTGACATCTGATCATCCATTAATAACATTCATTAGAAGCATGGCTCTGTGCCTTGAACAAAACAGTTGCTCACAATTATTAGTTGGCTGATCACATCTATCTTGGGAAAACATCTGAGCCTCTGTGAGAATCTCACAGAATTTCCTCAGGGCCATGTTCCCATTGTGCTGCTCTTTGTGTTGGGTTTGATGAAGAGAATAGGGTGTCAGTCCAGGGACAAGGTCCCAAGAACAGCCCAGAGAATCAACCCTAGAGTCCAGGGGCTCTAGGAGGTGTGTGTGTCGGGGTGGGGGAAAGCCTTGAGGCTGAGTGGAACTGGCCCCACCACGTGCTCCTCAGTGGAGGGATGTTGACTTGCCCTCATCTTCTCTCCAGAACCCCCATGACCCGGCAACTGTGGATAAGGTCCTACGCCTGCTGGATGAAGACAACACAGGGACTGTGGATTTCAAGGAATTCCTGGTCTTGATGTTTAAAGTTGCCCAGGCCTGTTTCAAGACGATGAGCGAGAGTCCCAAGGGAGCTTGTGGGTCTCCAGAGTCTGAAAGACTCCACCCCGGGGCCTCCCAAGAGCTGGGGGAAGGACAGAGAAGTGGCACTGAAGTGGGAAGAGTTGGGGAAGGGCAGCATCACGTGGAGAGTGGCCACGGACAGACCAAGCAGGCTTCCAGAGGGCAGGGCAGACCTGGGACTCAGACCCAGGATCAAAACATCGGCTCTACTTGGGTCAGTAGCCACGACAGGCAAACTGAGTCCCAGAGACAGGAGAGAAGCAGCCAGCAGACCCAGAGAGTAGGAGAAGGCAAGAGTCATCAGACCAGAGAGAGGAGGTCAGAGAAACAGCCACAGACCAGGGAACAGGACAGAGCCGACCACACAGGTGAGATTGTGACTGGAACAGCAACTCACACCCAGGCAGGTGCCATTCAGACCCTGGAGCAGGATAGGCGCCTTCAGACAGGAAGCACCCACACCCAGACACAGGAGTCCACCAGTGGCCAGAACAGAGGGACTGAGACCCACAGTCAGGACAGGAACCAGACTGGTCAAGCTGTGACAGGAGGACACGTTCAGTCACTGGAAGGGACACACACCCAGACAACAGAGCAGGACAGGACCCATCAGACAGGAAGCACCCACACCCAGACACAGGAGTCCACCGGTGGCCAGAATAGAGGGACTGAGACCCACGGTCAGGACAGGAGCCAGACCAATCAGGCTGTGACAGGAGGACACGTTCAGACACAGGAAGGGACACGCACCCAGGCAACAGAGCAGGACAGGACCCATCAGACAGGAAGCACCCACACCCAGACACAGGAGTCCACTGGTGGCCAGAACAGAGGGACCGAGGTTCATAGTCAGGACAGGAGCCAGACCAGCCAAGCTGTAACAGGAGGACATGTTCAGTCCCAGGAAGGGTCACACACCCAGACAACAGAGCGGGACAGGAGCTGTCAGACAGGAAGCACCCGCACCCAGACACAAGAGTCTACCAGTGACCAGAACAGAGGAACTGAGATCCATAGTCAGGACAGAAGCCAGACCGGCCAGACTGGGACAGGAGGATACATTCAGACACAGGAAGGGACACACACCCAGACTGTGGAGCAGGATAGAAGCCAGACTGTAAGCCATGGAGGGGTTAGAGAACAGGGACAGACGCAGATGCAGTCAGGCAGTGGCCAAAGATGGACACAAGTGAGCAGCTATGAGACAGGAGAGACAGTGCAGGGAGGCCAGGCCCAGAATGGGGCGAGCACTGTGTCAGGAAGACAGGACTGGAGCAGCACTCACCCAGGGGGCAGTGTGACCGGAGGGCAGGGAGAAAGACAGCCTGCAGTGGTTAGCGCAGAGTGGGTTGATGACCTCACAAGGGAGACAGTGTTCCACAGGCAGGACCAGAACAGCCCGCACACCGGTGTTCCTTCAGCACAGGGCCAGGGTGCAGCCCAGCCAGAAGAGAGGCGAGGTATCACAGCCAGGGCGCTGTATTCCTATTTCAAAAGCAGCAAACCTTGACTCCCCCTGACTCCAACACCCAAAGGCAGCGAGAGAGGAGTTGACTTTTTCTTCCCTGGCCAGTCCGGTTGGCACATCCCTGGATACCAGCCCTTAATCGTGATGCTTCCCTTTTAGACCTTTCTCAGGGAGATCATTTTCACTAGGTGCTTTCTATCCTAAATGCCACTCTCTTACCTGCTTTGCTGTGCAGTCCCTCTCAGGATCAGGCAGACGAGGAGCGAGTAATTCCTTTGTGCTGAATTCTCCCCAACTCGTGGGGTTTTCAGGACTACTTTTGTCTATATCTGTCTTTTGCCCCCATCTGTCCTGATGCACCAATAAAACCTTCTTAAGCAACTGACCTCTGTGTCTCATTCAACCACCTTTTATTGACATGATGGGCCAAGGGCTACAGGTTATGAGGAGGAGGAGGAACTGGACATAGGCTGTACTCATAGAAAGCATCTACTTGAGAAAATATTGTGTAAAATTTCAAAAGTTAGAGTCATAGAGAGGAGATCTCATATTTAATACTTGGCAGAGATGGACCAGAAAAGATTTCATCTAAACGGTGCTTTTTCTGTCATGGCCCTTTAAGAACAACTAAGGTTTAGATAGGGAAAATTATTTTTGGTTTGTCACTACTTCTAATTCTAGAGTGTTAAACTTATATTCACCTGTGAGGTCACACAGGAAAGGTGATTTAAGACTCTCAATAAATGAAAGAAAGTCCCCAGGGACTGTGCAGGAGAAGGGGAGAAGGCATGTGTTACTAGGTACTGAGCCAGGGGCCAGGATACCCGAGCCTCCCTTCCCTACCTCCCCATCGGTGTTAACTCCAACCTTCTCTGATGTCTACCACCAGATCTGAACAAGTTATGGGGTAGAAACTATCAATTATAATTTATTATTAGAATCATCAAAAGTCGTTTTTTTGCAGGGGGGAGTTTGAGTCGGAGTCTCATTCTGTCACCCAGACTAGAGTGCAGTGGCCGCTCCTGGCCACCGCAGCCTCGACCTGCTGGGCTCTGGTGATCCTTCCACCTCAGCCTTCCAAGTAGCTGGAACTACAGGTGCACACTACCACGCCCGGCTAAATTTTTTTATTTATTGTAGAGATGAGGTCTTGCCAGGTTGCCCAGGAGGGTCTTGAACCCACAGGCTCAGGCAATCCACTCACCTCAGCCTCCCAAAGCGCGGGATTACAGGCTGGGAAGTCGTTTTTAAGGAAAAGATTTACAGACCTAATCCTAGAGAAGCTGATTCTAAAGATTTACAATGGAGCCAATTAATATTGTTTAGAAATATTTAATTTAATCAATATCATTTTCGGGGGAACGTGTGCTTTTGTCAGTACAAAAAACTAGATACTCTGAAAGACCTCCCACAACAAAATAACTAGATCCTATATAAGACATATTTTTCACTGCACATGAAATTTTTCACTGCATGTGAAGTGGTTTTTACTTGAAGTAAGCGGAATCTCCAAGGGCGGGGGGGATGTGGTAGGCCATACAATGTCCACTCGTATACCTAATCCTGAATTGTACTCCACAGTTGTAAAATAAAATGTTTTTAAAATGTGGTAGGCTGAATAACAACTTCCAAGGATTTCTGTGTCCTACTCCTAGGAACCTGTGAATATGTTACCTCATATGGCAAAAGGGACTTTGCAATGTGATTAAGTTAAGGATTTTTGAGATGGAGATATTAATTCAAGTTATCTGGGTTAACCCAATACAGTTGCAAAAGTCCTCATGAAAGTTAAGCAAGAGGGTCAAAGTCAGTAAAAGGAGATGTGATGATGGAACCATGGTTGCAGCCAAGCACCACGAGCCGAGCAATGCAGGCAGACTCTGGAGTCTGGAAAAGGCCAAGGATCTTTCCCAAGAGCCTCCAGAAGGATCAGAACCCTTCCATGACCTGATTTTATACTTCTGACCTCCAGGGCTGTAAGATAATACAATTTTTGTTGTTTTAAGCTACTAAATTTATAGTAATCTGTTATAAAACAAACCAGAGCTAGAGCCAGAGTAGTAAGGTATGAGCACATATGAAAGGTAAAGGTGTCCTTCTGAGAACAAATTTATTTCATATTCATTCAAACTGGACTTTAAGTATAAAGACCAATGACAGACAGCAAAGAACTTGCAAAGACTCAGGAAATATTTTTCCCAAAAGTACTTCCTGGGGAATTTACTAGAGAATAGAATAAGCACACATATGCACATGCTCTCTCTCTCTCTCTCTCTCTCTCTCTCTCTCTCTCACACACACACACACACACACACACACACACACACACACACACACACACACACTCCAGAATCACAGAGGTGTTAGGCATACAATCTGATGGTGTACATTTAAATGTATCTAACTATAGACTATAGAACTAAGACCACATAATGTAGATAACGGTGACAGAATAGCATTTAATGTTATCGCCTCTGAAAATACAATACTGCTAGCAAAAAAATGAAAGGAGAAGGAGAAAGCTGATGGAAAGTAGAGTACGCTCACTTATTGTCCATATGAGCACATGCTTATACGGAAAAACTGAGAGCAAAACAATATGACTTCAAATTAGACACCAAAGAAGGAAGGAGGATAGGGTTAAACACTTTCTAAAAAATTCCATTATAACTTAGAGTGGGGAATTAATAGACAATATTAGAATGGGAAATGAATAGATACCTATTGCATAAAGATGTACTATAAAAGTAGCATTAGAATAAAAATATAAGCCAGGCTCCGTGGCTCAGCCTGTAATCCCACACCTTTGGGAAGCTGAGGAGGTGAGTGGATTGCCTGAGCCCGTGGGTTTGAGACCCGCCTGGGCAGCTAGACCTCATCTCTATAATAAATCAAAAAAAATCAGCCAGGCGTGGTAGCGCATGCCTGTAATTCCAGCTACTTGGAAGGCTGAGGTGGAGGGATCGCCAGAGCCCAGCAGATTGAGGCTGCGGTGGCCGGGAGTGGCCACTGCACTCCAGTCTGGGCGACAGAGTGAGACTCCAATTCAAAAAAAGAAGAATAAAAATATAAACCATCCTCAATACCAAAACATTGTCCAGGGAAAAAAGTAAATAAAATAAACAGCATAGTGAATAATATTATGTATATATAGGATATATATTTGCATAATCTAGGAAATAAAAATATGATAGGCTGAAGTCAAACATATTTATAAAAATAATGCAAAGGGCTTATTACCTCACTATTAAAAGAACAAGTTTTTACATTCGCTCCATATAAATCTATGCTTTTTACAAGAGACATCCAAATCAAAGAGAGTTAGAAGAAATTTTAACAGAGATAGTTGAGTTAATATATATCAGGAAAATGCAGATTAAAACAATATTTAAAGGCAGGAGTCATTATCTTAACCCCTGGATCAGGTAAAAAAGCATTCAACAAGACCAAGAAGGACACTTTAAAATGCCAAGGGCTATAATTTCACAATGAAGATATATTAATAGTTTTTACTATTTATGCATTCAGTGATATAGCACAATTCTGATAAAGCAGAAACTACAGGAGATACGAGGAAAACTTTTTAAAAAACATAGTAATAATAGGGTACTTTAATCATCTCAGGTCAAGGTAGTAAATGTAGAGAAGAAATAGTACAACTTTTTGTTGTTGTTGAAGCCTGTCACCCAGGCTGGAGTGCAGCGGCATGCTCACAGCCATTGTAGCCTCAACCTGTCGGGCTCAGGCAATCCTTCCACCTCAGCCTTCCAAGTAGCTGGAACCACAGGTGTGCACCACCACACCCGGCTAAATTTTTGATTTATTGTAGAGACGAGGTCTTGCCAAGTTGCCCAGGCTGGTTTCAAACCCCTGAACTCAGGCAATCCTCTCGCCTCCGCATTCCAAAGTGCTGGGATTATGGGTGTGAGCCATCATGCCCAGTCAAAATAGCAAAATTAATAAGTTATAAAGAACTCTCTCTCTCTGTCTCTCTCCATATATATAAATTCCCAAAAACCCATAATCATCTTTTAGAGGGTGGCCCCTTGTAGTACAGGCTAGCCCCACTAGGTTAGTGTTTTAGGAACCCATTGGCATCAGTGTACCAGCTGGAGTTGTTGTGAGTGACTGCGTTTGGCTTCGGTGCATTTTTTTTTTTTTTTTTGAGATTCTTCCAACTCATTTGCCCATTTCATGATGGGTGACTTATGAGCGCTTGCCCACACCACGCTGTGTTCAGCAGTTTTTGACCAAAAATGGCATGATTCCTGTACCCCATGCTACAATTCACTGATCTTGACCTGAATGACTTTTTTTTCTGTTTCCCCAGATGAAAAAAGTCCTCAAAGGTAAACATTTTGCTAATGTGGAAGAGGTGAAACAAAAATTGGCAGAAAGACATGAACATGGATGAATTTAAAAACTGTTCTGACCAGTGGGAAAAGCATCTCAGTAGGTGTATTACATCAAACAGTAAGTACTTTAAACATGACCGAAATTTAAACATGTAAGAATAAACACACAATTTTTTATAAATACATTCTGGGTTTTTGGGGGGTCCTCTCTTGTGTATCTCCCAACAATTTATTAACTTAACAATAAAAACTATATCTTCTACCTATGGAATATTCAATATCAAGCCATAAAAACTTAAATACATTATTCAAAAATAGAAATAATACAATTAGCATTCTTACAGGCACATGTAATATTGATTAATTTTGTCAAATCTGTGTTGTTGGAGATTAACAACACATATACACATACACACATTATTAAACAACTCTTGGGTAAAGGGAGATGAATAGAAAATAAAATTGCAAAAGTTTTAGAAATTGATGATTAAACTAGACATATAAGGCTCTACAGAACATAGTTACATGAATTTCCCAAGAAAAATTCATAATATTAACTGCATGCTAATAAAAATCGAAATCAGTGATTAAATGTGTACATCAGAAAGCTAGAAAAATACCTATGAAGACAACCAAAAAAAAGTAAAAGGAAAAATGAATAAAGGTGTAAGGAGAAAGTAACAACTAAGAATAGAAAAACAGTCAATAAGTAAATCAATAAATAACTTGGGTTTTTTTGGAATCAACAAAATAGTAATCCACTAACCACCCTAATTTTTTTAAAGAGGAAACATGTGGGTGAGACAGCACAAATGCACAAAATAAGAAATAGTAATAGATGAAAGATATGAAGAGATAGCTCACAGAAGAAGTACAAACAATCCTTAAATATATGAAAAGATGCTAAAGCTTGTTTGTAATACTGGGAACACAAACTAAAACTATACTTATATACCATTTCTCTCCATCAGTTTGGCAAAAATTTTAAAAATTGAGAATAGATGTTGCTGATAAGGCTGTACAGAAGCTGGCACATCCACACTTTCTAGTGGGAGTGCAAAATGATACTGCCTCCATGGAGAGAAATTTGGTAAAACATCAATGTTGAGTGTGCCTGTTCTGTTCCTGCTGTTTGATGCCTGAAGCAGTACCTGGAATTCAGTAATTATTTGTTGAAAGAACTGAATGAACTCATCTTTCCTTTCACATACATAAGTTAATTCATCCCTACACAGACCTGTGACGATGGAAATATAGCTATAATCAAGCTCATAGCAAATAAGAATATGGAGTTTCTTTAGTGTTATCAAAAGTTATGCAGTTAGAAAGGGGCAGAGCTAAGCCTAAACCCAGGTCTCAATGTAAACTCAGTGTCAGGTCACACCTCACAGAGAAGAAAGGGCACTAGAGTGGGTGAAGATCCATCCAAAGGGGTTGGGAAGAAGCCAGAGAGTGGTCCTTCCATTTCCCACCTCCAGCCTCAACAGGAGACTCTGGCCTTGACAATATGGAGCCCACTTACACCTTTGAGAAGACACTATTCTCAGGATCCATATTCTTAGGGACTTTCCTTCCGGAAGGGGGTTATGAGTGACCAGTCCTTTCAGCAGTTATATTTCTTGCTATAAACTGATGAATTGGAATCATGAATGCCAATCCCAGGCTCTGGGTTTGACAGGCATGAGTCTATCACTCAAGAAGCATGTGCTCTCACAGTGGTTCAGAGCCCAGGGGCCTAACCGTGGGGTTCTAAAGCCCTGGAATCACAGTACATTCACCAAGATAACCAGGATGCTCCATCTTGGGCCATGCCCCATCCATCTCCTCTTGGGACTTACTGGGCTTCTTTGAATTTTTAAATAAGTTTCCACATAGGTACTCCTTTCAAACATTTGTGCATGTATTTTAGAGTCCAGTGGGCAGTGGGATGTTTTGTGGAAAATATAGAGAGACTTGATGGGAATGGTGTGTATTTGCTCCCAGCCCCTGAGATGAACTCTATTTGAAGGATAGAGAAATCATCCTTCACATCATATTAAACATATTAAAATGCCCACACAAACCACTTAAATCTAATTTTTGCTGAAAATTTCTTGAAAAAGCTTTTATAATTTTGTTTTGAAATTAGAACATAAGTAGTGTGTTTACCTGATTTTAGTCATGATTTTATTGCAATTACAGAACACATTCTTGAGAAAAAATATTACATGTATAACTATAAAATTGCTTATCCAATTTTTTGTTAATACTATATTTAACAATGAATGAGATTCACAAAGTTTAATTTTTAGACATTTAAATTTAAATGTTCATAGATTTCAATTTTGCACACTTATTTTGGAGCTGACATACAGGCATCTATTTTTCTTTATTCAAACATTTTTGTTTACTCTTTCAATGTGTGTAACTCCCAGACACATTGGCCATAGCGTGCAAAAATGTTCCTGTCCTCGGGGACACTGGGAGCTGAAGCCTCACTCCAAATGCCCAGCAAATCTCTCATTAGTTTCTCTCCCATTCCTATAGAGAACAGGTATACTGCAATACTGCCCCCTGGAGACAGTTAGGACTAATGCCTCTCAAGGAGCTCTTGCCAGAAATCTGCTGGAAGGGGGAAATGGTATCACACATAAAAACAGGCTCAGTGATCTTAGGCAAAGCTGCACTCAGAAAAAGTGATCCATCCCACACATCTCTGAGCCATGAGACTGACTCTGTGTGTGTGTGTGTGTGTGTGTGTGTGTGTGTGTGTGTGTGTGTGTGTGTGTGTGTGTGTTTAGGAGGTATTCGTTTCAGAGATACTCCTTACTGGCAAATGGCTTCCAGCATCTGTACAGCTGTGTTATTTCCAGAGCTTTGGCTCCATTGCATGAAGATGGCCTGATTATCTCACCCGGGAAAGCACGTTTTTGGAGCAGTCCTACAGAGGCAGAGAGGTAAACATCCCGTGGTTTTCCCTTCTTAAGGCAGAAAACGACAGTCTGTGCACTTCTCCCAGGGACCTGAGACCAAGGCTATGGCCTAATCTTGTCCTTATTGCTCATAGGACCACCGCAGCTTCATTTCCCAGGACTGCCACTTAGCTCTGTGTGGCATGTCCTCAGTGTTCCCCATTTATACATGAGTTATGAGTAATGAATGGTGGCTCCTTTTGCCACATCTCTAGAAGGTAAGCAGGATGTGGGATGGAGAGGACACATCCTATTTTTATATATTTCCATTTGACAAAGGGAAAAAAACGAAGAAACTAAAGTAGCCAAATGACTTTGCCTCAAGTGTCTGCATGAGAGGTGTGAAGCTTACAGATCCACAAGGCCCAGTTCCTGTAGAAGAGAAGAGGGTTAGGGTGTGGAGTCTGTTAGAACCTGTTGGAACCTGTTGGAACAGACAAGGCTAGATTTTCAAGGCAACACTGCCTCCTATTCATCATGGCTGAAAGGGACCCTGAACTTTCTTGTCACAGCCCTAAACATGTGTTCGAGGGAAGAAGCTCCCCATTCCGTGGTGCTAGCAGGCAATTTTAAGTCCATGGCTCTAGGTGAAATGCAGAGGAGACACTGGTTCCAGTTTATCTACAGATTTTCTGGGAAAGAGCTGTTATCACAAAGTGATGAAATGAAGCCAATTCAAAGAGGAATGCTTTTTGGAGAGGTGTCCTGGGCACCAACAAAGTAACACGTACGTTGGAAGTCTCTGCTCTTTTGTCTGGAAAAGAAAGGTAAACCAGTTAGGTAATTAGACAGCCATGTGTTGCTCCAGACCTAGGGTATCTTTGTTTGCATTTTCCTTTTCATTTTTAATTGATACATAATAATGCTGTACATATTTATGGGGTACAGAGTGATATTTTAATATATATATAATTTGTAATGATCAAATCAGGGTAGTTAGCATAATTCATCACCTCAAAAAATTGTCATGTCTTTGAATTAGGAGCATTCAAAATCCTTTCTTCTAGCTTTTTGAACATATGCAATAAGTTATTGTTAACTATGTCTACCCTACAGTGCTATGGAACACTACAACTCATTCCTCATATCTAGCTGGAATGTTGTATCAGTTAACCAACCTCTCCCCAGCCTCTCCTCCCTCCTACCCTTCCCAGTCTCTAATACCCACAATTTTACTCTCTACTTCCATGGACTCTTTTTTTTTGGCTCCTACATATGAGGGAGAGCATGTGATATATCTTTCCATGCTTGACTTATTTCACTTAACATAATACCCTTCAGGCTCATCCATGTTGCATGTTGCCATGAATGACAGGATTTCTTTTCTTTTTTTTTTTGAGTGGCAGTCTCACTCTGTTACCCAGGCTGGAATACGGTGGCATGCTCATGGCCACTGCAGCCTCAACCTGCTGGTCTCAGGCGATCCTTTCACCTCAGCCTTCCAAGTAGCTGAAACTACAGGTGCACAGCACCCTAGCTAATTTTTTTTATTTATTGTAGATACAAGGTCTTGCCAAGTTGCCCAGGCTGGTCTTGAATCCCTGGGCTCAGGCAATCCTCTGCCTCTGGCTCCCAAAGTGCTAGGATTATAGGCATGAGCCACCACAAATGACTTCCTTTTTTTTTTTTAAGGATTTCATTTTTTTGTGGCTAAATAGTATTCCATTGTTTACATATTCCATATTGTCATTATCCATTATCTGTTGATGAACATTTAGGTTGATTCCATATCTTAGCTTGTAAAGAGTGCTACAATAAACATGAGGGTGCAGATATCCCTTAGATATACTAATTTCCTTTATTTTGGATATATACCCAGCAGTGAGAATACTGGGTCATATAGTAGTTCCATTTTGAAGTTCTTGAGAAGTTTTTATATTGTTTTTCATAATAGCTGTACTAATTTATACCCCCACCAAACAGCATATAAGAGTTCCCTTTTCTCTGCATTCTCACCAGAATTTTTGTTGTTGTTGTTGTTTATAATAGTCATTCTAACTAGGGTGAAATGATATTTCATTGTGGTTTTGATTTTCATTACCCTGATGATTTGTAATGTGGAGCATTTTTTCATATACCTGTTGTCCTGTGTCTGTCATCTTTTGAGAAATGTCAATTCAGATCTTTGGCTCACTTTTTAATCAGATTATTTGTTTGCTCTTGAGTTGTTTGAGTTCCTTGTATGTTCTAGTTATTAGTTGCTTATCAGTGATTACTTTGCAAATATTTTCACCCCTTCTATAGGTTGTCTCATCACTCTTTCAATTGTTGCACTTGCTATGCAGAAGCTTTTTAGTTTCATATAGTCCCATTTGTCCATTTTTGTTTTAGCTGTCTGCGCTTTTGAAGTCGTAGCTATTAAATCTTTGACTAAACCAATGTCCTAAAATCATTTTCCTATGTTTTCTTCTGGTAGTTTTATAGTTCATGTTTTGTGTTTAAGTCTTTAATCCATTTTGCTTTGATTTTCATATATGGGGAGAGTTAAAAGTGTAGTTTCATTCTTCTACAAGTGGTCATCCAGTTTTCCCAGCATCATTTATTGAAGAGAATAAATGCTGTTCTTGCACCCTTGGTTGAAAATGAGTTGCCTGTAAATACATGGACATATTTCTGGTTCTTTATTCTATTCCATTGGTCTATATCAAATCCAGGGTTTTGCCTGGGCTTTGTACAATGTTAAATCAATGCATGGTTTTAAATCTCCTAAATAAATAAACACAAATCCTTTTTAAAATTAAGAAAATTTAACTATAAATCATTTTGCATTTATCACATAAAAATTGTAAAAGACACAAGCAAAGGGATGAATACAAAAAACACCAACAATACTACTGCCCTTATAAAGCAAAGAATGTTTGAAGATAGAGAAAAAGATACAAATATCCTAATCAGAAAGACTTTCAGTCAGTGTGGAAGATTCTCAAGGGCAGGACTTTCTTCCTATGAAGATAATTGTGACTTTTCACAGGTGCTCTGGACTATGGCATAACTATAGGGATCGCAAAGAAAATCTGAGGATTAGGGCTGGATCAGTGTTTTACTCTAAATGTACCAATGTATCACCAGGCGTCCACCGTTCCCTCCCAAATTCCTCTCCTGTTCATCAAAGCAAAATCAGCTTCTCGCCGTTCCATCTCTCAAGATTATTAGACTGCTAGATTAGGAAAAGATAGGGAGTGGATCGTGAATGGCTTATTTTTCCATGGGACTCAGGCAGAGACATGGAGGATGTGTGTTGTTGGGGAGGACTCAGTCAACCATTTTCATCTATTGTATCTGACTTAGAGAGAGACGTTTAGCAAACTAGAAGAATCAGAGCCACATTGACAAGAAAAATTGTTTTTTTATTTTATAATACATTTTATCATGTATCATGACATACTCATCATTTAGATTATATTTGTTTTTAATTCCCAGGAAAAGTCACCAACTGCAAAGGAAAATTCCCAAGCACAGGCTGAAATCAAACTTATTTTTCAATCCTAATCACCAATATAGATAATCATAAATAATAAAAATGCTATGTTATACGCTGATTTATATATTACTATGAATTTATGAGCACCAATTTTGTGCTGGGCATGTAATATAACGTGTGTGTGTGCACGCGCGTGCGCGCTCTGACAATTAAGTTCACGAACTCATCCTAGAAAAAGTACTACATACCTCGTTGCTGAATATCACCACAATCACTTTCGAAGTACTTCCCTTGGGAAGCTATGCACTGTATGTATGTATCTCCAGATAGCTCTACATCATATCATACAGTAGCTCTCCATCAGGAGATATACAGATAGCTCTCCATTGGGAAGCTACCACCACATTAATAGACAATAAGAAGTACATTAAAAATAACCAAGGAATCTTAGCTCAGAATGCAAAAGCCTATGCCCTTTGCCTGAGACCCCCCAAGCTAATATTAACCTTGATATGATTCCAGATGGCTTGAGTGCAAAGAAATGTGTTTGTGGTGGAGTTCTATAATCCTCCCCTCCCAAAACACCCTCTCTCATTTCCTCAGGGATTTTTCCACTGCCTGCCACTCACAGCAAACACATAGTTGCCCTTAGAAAACATACAACTAAAATTCACTTCTGTTTCCCATGATACACCAACCAGGAACTCACTACTTTAATTATCATCAATTTCATGATAAGATCAAAAGCCTTACCTCCTGTTGAAGTGTTTGTTTGTCTTATGAATGGGTGCCATAAAATTTAATTATACACCTCCTTACCCACAATCAGTAAAAAATTAAGTCACGCCTTCACATAACATAGGGCATTATTTATCCAAAAATTAAGTAGCAATACAATAATATGAGGTAAACCACAGAAATACGTTTTTTTCACCCATGACCTGGTCTTTTTCACTTGACTGGCTCTGGCCTTCTGCCTCCCCCTAAGGTTTTGCTATCAGATGATTCCATTGATTTCTCTGCTCTGTTCCCTTGCATAAGCACCTCTTCCAGGTGGATGTGGGACCTGCAGGTGGCTCTGCTGTGATCTGTGGCATCTGCTGAAATCAGTCAGTTTACCCAGTTCAGTGGCATGCCACAAATGCTAAGCCCACACTTTGTCACAAGGGAATTTGACCATCTGCCAAGTGGATGCACCTTTCATTCCTCCTACACTGAATAGCAGACCTCACCTCTCCCCAGATCCAAGAACTGATAATACAATTTGTCTATGCCAAGCTTTTTTAGTTTTGACCTTGAAACTTCTCTGCTCTCCTGTATCTCAGAGTGCTAATCATCTCCTGAGAGAGTCATGGTGCAGTAGAAAGATGCCAGTGCTGGTCCCTGATGTCAGAGAGTCAGATAGACCTGGAATGAATCCACCTACAATCTGTGTTGTCTTTGGACCCGAGGCCATTTCTGAGCTGCAGTGTCCTCACTGGAAAATGAGGATAATAATATCTTGCTTAAAGAAGGTTGGAAGATTACTAGCATATAGTAATATAAATCAACTTTCATGCAGGGATGCTCAAGATGTTCAATAATGTCGGTGCCCTGTGCTCTCCCTTCTCCCATCTACACCTAGTCTTATCACCCTCACCAATGTACTCCTACTTTCTCACACAAGAAATTGCCAGTTTCTATTTGTTTGCTTTAGCAAAACTTCCCAAATCCTCTTATATCCACAACCTCAGCTCGATGGATTCCTGGGAAGCCAGGACCAGAAATGTGTTGTTGATGGGTCAGTTTCCTGGGACCCCAGGTTACAAAAAGAATGAATTCTTTTTTGCGAAATGTGGAATAAGATGGAGTAGACACTACTGGAGGGGTGGGAAATTGGAGCAAACTTTGTGAGAAGAAATTTATGAAGGTACATCAAGAGCTTTAAAATTGTTCATAGCTCTTGACTCAGTAATTTCATTTCTAGGAATATATTGTATTAAGGAAATAATTAGATAAATCATCAAAGATTTGTGTCCAGGGTGTTTAGGATTATAACAGTGATAATTTAGAAGTAGTCAAAATATCCAAGAACAAGACACTGAAATAATGGAGTAAATTAAATACTAAAACTCTATTTAAAATTGTTGTTTAAGAGTCTGTAATGACATTGGAAATGCTCATGATCTGATGCAGAAGCATGAGTATATTATCAATTTAAAAACTGTATTTAAAAAACATAAAATTACCATATGTGATCTAGCAATTTCACTTTTGGGCATGAAGTGAAAGCAAGGACTACAAGAGATATTTTTTCCTTTTTAATTTTTTAAATTGACATATATTGGTTGACATATTTTGGGAAATAACAGATATTTGCACACTCATGTTCACAGCAACATTATTCACAATAGCCCAAAGGTGGAAGCAACCCAAGTATCCTTCAATGGATGAAAAGATAAGATGTAGTGTATATGCATACAATGGAATATTATCCAATCTTTAAAAAGAAGGAAATTCTGAAACATGCTACAACCTTGATAAACTTTGAAGACATTATGCTAAATGAAATAAGCCAGTCACAAAAGGACACATATTACATATATAATTCCACTTACATAAAGTACCTAGAGTCATCAAATTCATACAGAAAGTAGAATGGTGGTTGCCAGAGGCTGGGAGGAGAAAGGAATAGGGAGTTAGTATTCAATGAGTATAGAGCTCAGTTTGAAAAACATTTAAAAAAAAAAACTTCTGGAGATAGATGGTGGTGGTGGTTGCACAACAATGTAAATAAATACCACAGAACCGTACACTTAAAAGTGGTTAAAATAGTAAAGTTCATGTTTGTGTATATTTACTATAATGAAATATATATATATAGACATTTATAATAATACATACACACACATATATATAAATGAAACACTGAAAGGCAATGAGTCAAATGTTGGCAGTGAATTGTGAAGTCTGAATGACAATATTGTAAGAGATTTTTACTTTCTTTATATTTTTCTGCATTTTTCTATCATGAACATGTAGTACTTTTTTTTTTTTTTTTTTGAGTTGGAATCTCACTCCGTCGCCCAGGCTGGAGTGCAGTGGCACACTCATGGCCACCCCAGTGTCAACCTGCTGGGCTCCAATGATCCTTCCGCCTCAGCCTTCCAAGTAGCTGGAATCACAGGCACGTGTTACCACGCCTGGCTAATTTTTTATTTATTGTAGAGATGAGGTCTCACCAAGTTGCCTGGGCTGGTCTCAAACTGTATTACTTTTTTTAGAGTCAAGCAATGAATTTATTTATTTCATATTTGGTGATCCATAGAAAATATTTTTAACAGTAGACTCCAACTTCCATTATTTTACCAATGAATTTTAATTTGCAGATGATTTTTTAAATTTTATTTTAGATTCAGGGGATATATGTGCATGTTCGTTACATGGACATATTGTGTAGTGGTGGGGGTTGGGTCTTAGGTGGCCCATTTCCCAGATAACGAACATTGTACCCAAAAGTTAATTTCTGAACCCTATCTCCCTCCCTCCATCTCTCCCCCAATTATTGTCCCACTTTCTATTACTTCCATCTTTGTGGACATTTAGCTCCCGCATATGTGAGAACATGTGATATTTGATTTTCTGTTTCTGAGTCAGTTCACTTAAGATAATATCTCCAGCTCCATTCACATTGCTGCAAAAGACATGATTTCATTCTTTTTTTTAATGGCTGCATAGTATTCCATGGTGCATATATATTGCATTTTCTTCATCCAGTCAATTGTTGGTGAGCACTTAGGTTGGTCCTATGATTTTGATATTGTGAATAGTACTGCAATGAACATATGCGTATCTTTTTAATATGATTTCTTTTCCTTTGGGTAGATCCCTAGTAGTGGGATTGCTGGGTTGAATGGTAATTCAATTTTTAGTTCTTTGAGAAATCTCCATACTGTTTATAAAGCACAGAGGTTTAACTAGTTTACAAACCTCCCAACAGTGAATGAGTGTTCCCTTTTGTCTGCAACCGTGCCAACATCTGTTGTTCTTTGACTTTTTGATAAGCCATTCTGACTGATATAAGGTGCTAGCTCATTGTGGTTTTAGTTTGCGTTTCTCTGATGATTAGTGATGTTGAGCATTTTTTCATATGCTTGTTGGCTGTTTGCGCATCTTCTATTTATGTCCTTTGCCCATTTTTGGATGGGATTGTTAGGGTGTTTTTTGTTTTTTTTTCATGTTGGGTTGTTTGAGCTCCTTGTAGATTCTGGATATCAGCCCTTTGTCTGAGGCATAATTTGCAAATATTGTCTCTCATTCAGTAGGTTTTCAGTTCACTCTGTTGTTTATTTCTTTTGCTGTGCAGGAGCTTTTTAGTTTAATTAGGTCCCGTTTGTCTAGCTTTGTTTTTGTTGCAATTGCTTTTGGCGTCATCTTCATAAATTCTTTGCTAGGCCAATGTCCAGAAGGGTGCTTCCTTGGTTTTCTTTTAGTATTTTTATAATTTCAGGTCTTACATTTAAGTCTTTAATCCATCTTGAGTTAATTTTTGTATATGGTGAGAGGTAGAAGTCCAGTTTAATTCCCCTGTGTATGGCTAGCCAATTTTCCCATCTCCATTTGTTGAATAGGGTATCTTTTCCTCGTTGTTTATTTTGGTCAGCTTTGTCAAAGATCAGTTGGTTGTAGGTAATGAACATGTGTTACTTATATAACCAGAAAAAAATGCATGGTTCTTTAAATCCATTCAAGTTTCCTTCAGCAGGTTGTTTGCTTTGACCAAGAAGAAAGCTGGCCAGCTGCAGCTTCTGTTAGTACCACAGGCAAACACAGGTACATTCCACACTGGGGATTTCTCTTTTCAAGGCCTAGCCCTCAGTCTTTACAAGGTAGTTTCAGCCTTGTAGAGCTCATAAAGTCTCACGCCCACACATAGGCACTGTTGGAGAGCATTTATACAGAGATCTCTAAACCTAATAAATCAATTTATGACTATTTCAAGAGAGATTCCTCCCATGGCCCCAGAAGCTATGTTTGGACTGTTCTTCTTGACTTATAGTCAGAAGAGTCATTTTAAGGCTTTTACAGTGGCAAAAGTACAACAGAAGCCAGCCATATGAATTCCGCAGTGTGTCCATCAGCCAGACACTCCCTTTGTCTGGCCCTTCATTCTTTCATTGATAGGATGAGAGGCTCAGTCAAACCATGATCCTCTCCCAGACCAAGTTTATGATTTGCCTCCAGGGAGCCTTCCCTGATAAACTCCTTTAGATTCCGAGGGCCATTTTAGCAGTCATGGCTTCAAACGCATCTCTATAAAGTTGTAAGTTAAGTTTTTGCATGTAGGTTCTATTTATGTATTTATTTATTATTTTAGACAAGGTTTCACTCTGGGGCTGGAGTACAATTGCATGACCCTAGCTCATTACAGTCACAACCTTGTAGGCTCAAAGCCATCCTCCTGTCTCAGCTTCCTGAGTCACAGGCACGTGCCACCATGCCCAGCTCATTTTTGTAATTTTTTTTTTTGTAGAGTTGATGTTGCCCAGACTGGTTTTGAACTTCTGGACTCAAGCAATTCTCCTGCCTCAGCCTCCCAAAGTGCTGGTATTACAGACGTGAGCCACCATGCCTGGACAGCATGTAGGTTTTTTAACAATTTTCATGTGCGTCCTCAACAGAGCTCAGGATTCAGCACACTGTCTTCCAGTCTTTTGTCTGCCCTTCCACTCCCAACAGGGAATTCCAATCATTTGCGAGTAAACAAGTCTCAGGGAACTCACCATCTAACAGACCAGGCATGTACTGAACACATAACTTGCCCTATTTAGAAGCCACTCTTGGTTCCCCTTTGACTTTAGAATAAATACCAAACAGGGACATTATTCTGATAAAAGTAAACAAGGCTCTACCCAGTATGATTTTTGTCTCCCTTTGTCACTCACTATTTGCTATGCTTTACCATTGCTTTGCCCTTGGTATACCTTATACCCTGGCTATATCATGCTTCCAGAAATTCCTTTTTTTTTTTAGTTGGAGTCTCACTCTGTTGCCCAGACTGGAGTGCAATGGACGCTGCTGGCCAACACAGCCTCGAGCCGCTGGGCTCCGGCGATCCTTCCACCTCAGTCTTCCAAGTAGCTGGAACTACAGGCGTGTGCTACCATGCCCAGCTAATTTTTTTATTTATTGTAGAGATGAGGTTTCACCAAGTTGCCCAGGCAGGTCTTGAATCCGCGGGCTCAGGCAATCCACTCACCTCAGTCTCCCAAGACGCGAGATCACAGGCTGAGCCACCAAGTCCGGTTCAGAAATTCCTTTAACAGACTGTGTCCTCTTAGGTAGAGACCACTGTATATGCGGGCCCTTCTTCCTTCAGTTGGTAAATTTGATATTCTTTAAGACCCAGCTCATATAATAATACCAAAGATTATCAGCCCCTCACAACATGACATAACATACTGTTCTAAGAGTCTTATATGTAGCAAATAATTTTTTTGCACATAACCGAGTCCTGACAGGTGTTTTCTACTGCCTAACTTCTCTCCTTTCCTGTCTTTTTTTGACACAGTTCTTCAGCCTTCCTATTGATTTTATAAACCACCAAATATCATTCCTATTAAATGCCATTTGACCTAAGTTGGTGACTACTACTTGTAACCAATTATCTTAACTTAAAAGACGTTTGTCCAGCCAAACTTTACCAAATGTCACTGAATTCCAGGTCTGCCCTGGTGTAGAAGAGTGGTGGCCATGGCTTCAATCCTGCTCCTCAGAAGTTCACACCTGTGTAGAGGGGAGAAAAAAAAAAAGACAAACAACAACGTAACATAATTAAAGGCACAAAGTGAATACTTATGAAAGTATAACTCAGATCTATAAGAACCTAGATGAAGCATATAATTGTCACGGTGGGTCTGAGAAACAGTCACAGAGGAGGTGATATCCAAAGACTCAACACAGTGTCAGTGACCAGAGTGGGCTCTGGAATTTGACTGCCTGTGTTCACTGTCTCTGCCATGCATTGGATACGAAGCCTGGGGCAAGGTAATGTCCTGGGCAATTTCCTCCCCTACAGAGTAAGTGGTGATGAGAGTATCTACTTAGTAATCACCTCTGCAGCCATCTCATTCCCCAGACTCTGTCTCTCAGGTTTGGTACCAGCACAATCTGCCTTCTCATTAGTCTCTTGCTGTGAGGAACGGTCTGTCTCAAGCCTGAGCCTCAACTTCCATCACTAATTTATTAGCAGGTTCTTCCCCTGGCTGCAAGGGTCTTTTAGTCCTAGACAAAGAATGTGTCTCAGCCTTCCTTGCTCTTTCCAACTTTACCTGTACTTTAAGGCTAGGCCAACATTATTCCAGGCTTAGTTTTCTTATTCATTAAAGAAAAAATTATTTCATCCTCTGAGATTATTCTGAAGTGGTCCCTTTGAAGCCATTCAAACTCTGGATATTAGACTTGTGTTTCCCCTAAAACCACTCTCCCTAGCCTAAGCAGTTTCATATAGAGACTTTAGCTTTTCATATAGGCTTTTTAGCTAGTGCATATAGCCTTTTCGAGTTGGAGAGATCTGAGTTGAAGTCACAACTTTATCTCCAACTGTGAGACGTCAGACAAGTTACTTAGTTCTTCAGACTTCAATATCTATTTCATGGGATTATTTCAATGCCTAATTAAGGAAGATATGTAACAAAACTCTATTTGAATCTCCTCCTTTAATGTATTTCTATCATTTTCTGTATTCTTATTTTGAAATCTCTTCTGATGACCATCTACAGCCATTTATATTGCTGCCTATTGATCTGATTTTTCTACTTTCAAACTTTTCTTCTGAAAGTCCCTTCTCCCAAGAGTCATACTGCTACTTCCTTAGTCATGCTTTGCATTAAAGCCATATTGCTTTCATCTTAGCTCAATAAAAGTATTCTCAGTCTTAATTTGAATTTACATCATATTATGCTGAAAGATACGTCATTGAACTTCAATAGGGCATTTTGCAAGATCTCTTTTAATATCTTTGTGGAAAAGTTTGAGAAATCTTGGGTGCATAGGCACATCAATTATATAATTGTCTAAACTAGAGGTGGTAATTAACAAATTAGTATCACTCTTAAGAAAGCTAATAGCGTCATGCCAGAGTTCTATGCACAACCTATTTCAGTTAGCATTTCGGTTAATTACTTGGATGCTGATTCCTAAAACAGATTCATCAAATTCAGAGATGACAGAAAGTTGGGAAGGATAGTAATACTTTCAACTCAGAATAGGTTTTTGTGTTTTTGTTTTTTCTTTAGTTATAGTCTTATTCTGTCACCCAGGTTGGAATACAGTGGCATGCTCACAGCCACCACAGCCTCAACCTGCTGGGCTTAGGTGATCCTTCCACCTCAGCCTTCCAGTTAGCTGGAACCACAGGTATGTGCCACCATGTCTGGCTGATTTTTTTATTTATTGTTGCTCAGGTTGGTCTCAAACCCCTGAGCTCAGGCAATCCTCTTGTCTCTACCTCCCAAAGTGCTGGGATTATACGCGTGAGCCACTATGCCTGGCCTCAGAATAGGTTTTAAAAAGAAAAATCTTAATGGTCTGGATTGATGAGCAGAATAAAACAAGAAGTTTTAATATGGGCAAATATAAAGTTCTTTCCTTTAATCTAAAAAACAAGGAGCACAAGTGGAGGATAAGACTGAGTTGGTTTAGCATTGGTCATTCTCTCCACAGACAAGTCAGTATGATTTCATATTGTTATAGAATTGCCAAAAAATTAAATGTAATCTTAGTAGGCATCAGAAGTCTAGTTTTAAAATAAGAGCAGAAATGGTCTTCCTCTACTTTATGCAGCTAGATCACACCTTTAGAATTGGATTCAGCTAGAGGTGACATTTTAAGGAAGATGTTAGTATCTTTAAATGCTGAAATGCATTTAAAAAGAAATCATTGGGTTTATAAGCCATGTCATAAGAGTAATGCTTGAAGGAAGCAGGGATATTTAGACTGAGCAAAAGATTCATAAGATTCAAAGGGAACCAGACAGTAGTAGAATGAGGATAGGTCCTTATCTCGAGGAACTACCAGCTAAGGTGACTAGTGTTATAGGAGAAGCAGATTTAAAATGGAGAAGTGATTAATTTTGCCTGAGAAAGGCAGGAAAGTGTTCACAGAGGGGGTGAGATTAGAACCGCATCTTAGAGGATAATGGAGAGGATTTCAACCACCAGCAAGGCAGGTCAATTGAGGCAGAGGGAACAACACAGAACCCAATTATCAGGCAGTGGATAAAGCGTTGAAAAGTAAATGGACTGTGAGAAAGTGAGGACCACAAGTATCAAAGTTGGATTTCACGTTTCTGCTTAAATGTCATTTCCTCAGAAAAGCTTATTCTGGTCCCTGATCCCCAATCTAGATTAGATGTCCCTGTTATGCTGTCCCCCAGTGTTCTATCATTCTCTATAGAGCTCACAGTTTGTATGTTATATTTATGTATATTTATTTGTTCACTATTTGATGTCAATTTGCCAGCTAGGCTACATGCTCCACAAGGGCAATCAGACTGTATATGAGGGGAGACCCCAAAATCCCTGAATTTACTTATAAAAAATTGTGTATTTACTCTTACATGTTTAAACTTCATCACCTTCAAAGTATTCTCTGTTTGATGCAATAAACCTATCAAGATGCTTTTCCCACAGATCAAAACAATTTTTGAACTCATCGATTTTGATACATTTTAGTGCTTCTTGCAGTTTGTTGTTTTACCTCTTCCACATGAGCAAAACTTTCCCTTTGAGGACTTTTTCCTTCGGGGAAACAACAACCAAAAAAATGGCTTGGGGTGAGATAGTAGGAATAGGCAGGGTGGGGCATGGGAAGTCGTGCCATTTTTTGGTCAAAAACTGCTGAACACTCAGTGTGGGATGGGCAGGTGCGCTGGTAAATCACCCATCATGAAATGGGAAAACATGTTGAAAGTATCTCCACAAAAAAAAAAAAAATTAACTGAAGCTGAACACAGCCTCTCATACATCTGTGTGACTAGCTGTCACACAGATGCCAATGCATTTCTAGAACACTTACCTATTGGGGGAAGCCTGTATAACAAGGGACCCACCCTCCAAAAGATAATTCCAGTTTTTTTAGGGGGTTCTCCCCCATATATACTACATTTTTCCTACATATACATACCTAGGATACAATTTAATTTATAAGTTAGAAACAGTAAGATATTAACAACTGATCATAGAATAGAAAAATAAAGTTTAAAACAAGGTTACTTGAACACAAGCATTGAGATACTGGGACAGGCAATCTGACAACCAAGACAGCCACTAAGGAACTAACAGGACGGAGTGGGACAGCATGACATTTCATCATGCTACTCAGAAGGCAGATGATTTAAAATTTATGAATTATTTCTGAGGTTTTCTATTTAATATTTCCATACCTCAGTCAATTGAGGGTAACTGAAAACAGGGAAAGCCAAGCCTCAGATAAGGGAGACTACTGTATTTGTTGAATGATGCATATAAAAGCCAAACCTCAGCAGAGTACAATATGTTCCATACTGCATATACAAATTCCTTAGGAGACAAGGAATATTTGAACTAATTGTGTTTGAACGAATTGAGCCTAACAGAAGAAAGAGAAGAAAGGAAGGACATTGAATGTAGATGCAGCAGCTTCAATGAAAGCATGGGGTCATGAAGTAACATATGGTGTTCAAGGAACTTAGACAACTTCCATGTGTTTGTACGTAGGTAGATGCGGTGGAGTGGTGATTGACAAAAAAAAACCAAGAGGCAGGCCAGAGCTTGATAATTTGTTCATTCAGTGAGTATGTACTGGGCACTTATTCACCAAGTACTTCCTAATCCATGCTAAGAAGTTTGGGCTTTATCCAAATAGTACTGAGGGATTTGAAATCCTTTAATTCAATTTGTATTTGGAAAGTTTATTCTGTTGGGCAATGAATTATTCAGAGGATGGCAAGTAGAGAACATTTAGGAAGCTAATTCAGAAATTCAGGTAAGAAAGTTTTAGGAGTAGGAATAGAGAGGATATGGTTCAAGGACATATCTAGACATTAAAATTGCAGAACATGATGATGCATTGGCTTTGGGAAATGGGGAAGATGGAATTTAGGATAATTCTTGAGATTCTGTTACATGCAATGGGATGAACTGTGGTGAGTAGAGAAAGGGACCATAGAAAGAGAGAACATTGAAATAGGGAAAAACTATGAATTTATTTTGTGCATGTTGACACCTGTGGAAGAAATTGCTAGTTGCTGACCAGAATCTACTTTTTCCTTTTTTTACATAATGGTAGCTAGGAGTGGTTGCCCAACCCTCCTTTGGAACTATGTTTCTCAGACTGTCTTTGCTGTGAGGCAGTAGGCATATGAGTAAGACCTTGCTGGTGGAATGTGACCGAGAGCAAAATATGCAACTTCTTTCTCACTTAAAGAAGAAATCCCTGTCCCTGGATTTCTGCTCCTTCTCCTTTCTAACGTTTGAAATGGTGATGACCAAAATGACTTAGGAAGTCACAAGTTGAGGATGACAAAGCCTCCATTATCCTGGTACCCTGAATGTGTCAGAGTTGTCTGCTGATCTAGAACACACACCTTAGTCTGTTCACATGATAGAAAATTATGCATATTGATCTTTAAGCCATTAATTTTTTAAGAGTATTTTTGTTAGATCATCTTAGCCTGCCTTTTACAACATCTAGGTGGGAATATAGATAGCTGAATATGCCAGTCTGAAATTCAGAAAAAGGATAAAGTTGTCAGTTATAATCAAATTGGATTACTGTCAAAACCATGGATATGAATAAGTTTCTCACAAAAAGTGTATAAATAAAGAAAAGGACTTCAAATGGGACACAAAGGAATACAATCTTTAAAGTGTGCATACAGGAAAAAAAAAAAGGATGTCACAGTGAAGAGTGAAAAAAATAATAAGAGAATTAGAAGACAGTAGTATTACAAGAAGTCAAGAGAAGAGATAGTATCAAGATCAGAGTTGTCAAAGGAAGTTATCAAAAAAGGAAGTTCCACAAGAATATGTGACCCAAGAATGAGCCCCGGACCAGAGTTCAAAACCTTTTCACACTTCAAGAAATTTTCAGATCAGAAGTGCAGAAGGAGCTACGTTTCTAAAGGTGTCACAAGAAATTAAGAAATTATCATTATTTTTTCTAAAAGTCGACAGTGGGGTATAGCCCATGGAAGGGGGTAATACAGTTCAAAACAGTTATCAGAAATGGAAAAACATGTTGGAGTAAAGCTAGAGTTAAATGATTTCCTCCTTGTGTATGTGTGTGTGTGGTGTGGGGGGCATGCACATGGTAACACTGATCCAAAATGGGGATTCTGTGCAGAAAGTGTGGCATAATGATGCAGGTAAAAATTGGAGGATGTTGACTGGTGAGAGTAGTTGGGGGCTTCTTTCTTCATCACTTGGATCCTTTCACTCAAGGAGATTTTTTTTACCAGGTCTACCATATTATCTGCCACAAACTTGGCACCATCACTATCATCGCACCTTTTTAAGTCTGGGAAATATCCTCCCCAGAACTCTTTCCTATATAGTTCTGGATTCAAATTTGCCAATGAAATAAACATGTATGAGATTTGGAAGGTGGGAGCAAAGAGGAAGCCATTATTCCTAGGAGATCAAGAATGCCAAGGAGACCAGAAGTGGTAGCTTCTAGAATCCCTCCACAGTGACTTTTTCTACAGACGTCTGAAGGCTTTCCAAACCTTTATTCTGTCATCTCGTTCTACACTCACATAATCTCTTATTCCTAAATGAAATCTCTTATTCATACAATGTTCATGGTGGCTCTCTTTTCCTGACTAAAATCAGATGGATATGACAAGCCTAGTGTTGATGTGACTCTCCCAGTCCCTTTGAAAAGAAGTAAGAAGCAAAATCTATCATACTGACCGCCATTCAACTCTATTTTCTTTGGCAAAGTGATATGGAAAAACATTTGGAAAAACACGTGGGAACACCTCAGACATTGCTGCTCTGGATTCTTGGATCCTGTCACTCTAAAATGCTTCCTGCATTCTTGGGAGCAGGCTTCCTCTTGGGTGCCATCATTCCCACAGTGCTCCCACATAAGTGGACACTGTCATCTCAGACAAAACCTTGGCATTCTTGGCAACACTCATCAAAAGGGGTCCAGGAAATGGATACCGGATGTGGATACATCATGGGACTGAGCCTAGATTCTCTTTAACACCTTCCTAAGTAATGATTCACTATGATCATAAACAGTCAGTTATTTAGAGAACAAGACGGTTCTTTACTACACCATTTGGAATTTCATGCCTCAGGTAGTACAGGCTCCAATGTCTGCTATGTGCAGTTTAGACCATCAGTAGGATGTGACAGAGCTTAAAAAACCAACATTGTCTAGCTTAACAGATAAGTCCGACTTAGTTCTAGGTACACACTAGGTGTTTAATTTACTTGGATTGCATAGAACCTGAGTTTCTGAATTCTCTTTGGCAGCCAACTGTTGGGATCAAGAATCTAAACTCTGCAGCCAGACTGCCTGAAGTTAAATCCTGGTTTTATGTAGAAAAATTTGCTTAACCTCTCTGTATCTCATCTATAAAATTGAGGATTAAATGAACAATATGTGTAAGGTGCTCAATATATTCCAGGCATTACAGTAATAATATAACAATATAGGTATATCTTGGATTTGATTCTAGACCACTACAATAAAGTGAATATTGCAATAAAGCAAATATGACAATAAAGCAAGTCACACAGAGTGCATATAAAAGCTATGTTTATTCTATATTGTAGTCTATTAAGGCTGCAATAGCATATATTTATCTATATATCCTTAATTTTAAAATATTAGGTCAATAAAAAACAATCCCATTCACAATAGCCACACAAAAAAATATCTTAGCATCTACCTAACCAAAGAGGTGAAAGACTTTTAAAATAAGAACTACAAAATACTGGTCAAAGAAATCAAGGATGACATAAGCAAATGGAAGATAATCTCATGCTCATGGATTGAAAGCAACAATATTATCAAGATATCCATTCTACCCAAGGCAATCTATAGATTCAATGCAAACAAAGTGCCAGCATAATTTTTCATAGACCTAGACATAGAAAAGACAATACACAAATTCAGATGGAAGCAAATAAGAACCTGAATAGCTAAAACAATTCTCAGCAAAAAGAACAAAACTGAAGGCATCATACTTCCAGACTTCAAACTTTATTACAAGGCTAGTAGTAACCAAGAAAGCATGATACTGGTACAGGAATAGACACACAGACTCACGGAATAGGACAGAGAATCTGGAAATAAAACCATGGGCCTTCAACCAACTCACTTTGACAAAGCTGATGAAAACAAACATTGGAGAAAGGAAATCATATTTAGCAAACAGTGCTGAGAAAACTTCCTAACTACATGCAGAAAAATGAAACTGGCCCTCTACCTATCGCCATAAACAAAAATTAACTCAGAATGAATCAAGACCCAAATGTGAAACCTCAGGCTATAAGAATCTTAGAAGAAAACTTAGGGAACACCTTCCTGGACATTGGAGTAGGCTATGAATTCATGAACAAGTCCTCAAATGCAAATGCAGCAAAAGCTATGACTGACAGGTTGAACCTTATCAAACTAAAAAGTTTCTGCACAGCAAAAGAAGCCACTAAGAGAATAAAGAGACATCCCACGGAATGAGGAAAAAATATTTGTAAGCTATGCATCCAGAACAAAGGCCTAATATCCAGGATCTACAAGAAACTTAAACAAATTGAAAGAAAAAAAACACAAACAACCTCACTAAAAAGTGGGGAAAGGACATGAATAGACACTCCTCAAAGGAAGACATCAAGTAGCCAATAAATATATGAAAAAAATGCTCAGCCTCACTTGATTTGGAGAAATGCAAATCAAAACTACAATGAGATACCACCTAACACCGGTAAGGATGACTATCATTAAAAAGTCAAAAAAACAACAAGTATTGGTAAGGCTGCAGAGAAAAGAAAATGCTTCTATACTATTGGTAGGAATGTGGGCTAGTTCAATCTCTGTGGAAAGTAGTAGGCATTTTCTCAAAGAACTAAATATTGAGCTAATCCAGTAATACCACTTCTGGGGAAATACCCAGAGGAACATAAATAGCCCTACCAAAAAGACATCTGCAAGCGTATATTCACAATAGCAAAAACATGGAAGTGGACTAGATAAAGAAAATGTGGTACATATATATGATGGAATACTACGCAGCCTTAAAGAAAAATAAAATCATGTCCCTTGCAGTAACATGGATGCAGCTGGAGATCACCATTCTAAGTGAACTATTACAGAAACAAAAAACTAAATACTGCATGTTCTCACTCATAAAAATATACAACAAATTAGGCATAGAAGGAACATACATGATAAAGGACATATATAACAGAAACAACTAAACTCATACTGAATGGAGAAAAGCTGAAAGCCTTTCTCTAAGAATGGAACAAGACAAGGATATTCACTTTCACCACTCCTATTCAACATAGTACTGGAAGTCCTAGCCAGAACAATGAGGCAGGAGAAAGAATTTATAAAAGACATACAAATTAACAAAGAAGAAAAAAATTGTCCCTCTGCAAATGACATGATCTCAAGTCCTGAAAAACCTAAGATTCCTCTAAAAGACTCTTAGATCTGACAAATTCAGTAAAGTTGCAGTATAAACAATCAACAAACGAAAATTAGTATTATTTCTATACACCATTAACAAACTAGCTAAAAAAGAAATCAAGAAAGCAATTTAATTCAAAATAGCTACCCCAAAAAATGCCTGGTAAAATTTAACCAAAGTGGTAAAAGACCTCTACAATGAAAACTACAGAACACTGCTGAAAGAAATCAAAGAGAACACAAACAAATGGCAAGGTATTCCATGCTCATTAATTGAAAAAAATTAATATTGCTAAAATGACCACACTGCCCAAAGTAATCTAAAGAATCGATGCAATCTCTGTCAAAATATCAATGACATTCTTCACAGAAAGAGAAAAATATCCTAGAATTTATATGGAACCACAAAAGACCCCAAATAACCAAAGCAATCCTGAGCAAAAATATCAAAGCTGGAGGCAACGCACTACCTGACTCCAAGATATACTACGAAGCTATAGTAAACCAAAGTAAACATAACAGCATGGAACTGGTGTAAAAAGCAGACACACAGACCAATGAAACAGAATAAAGAACCCAGAAAAAAAATTCACATATTTACAGCCAACTGATTTTCAACAAAGGCACCTGGAACAATCACTGGGGAAAGGACATCCTCTTCAAGAAATGATGGAAGGAAAACTGGATGTACATTTGCAGAAGAATAAACTGGAACCATCTTTCACCATATAGAAAAATCAACTAAAGTCGATTAAAGACTTAGATGTAAGACCTGAGACTATAAAACTACTAGAAGAAAGCATATAAAAAATGCTTGAGGACACTAGGCAAAGATTTTATGGGTAAGACTTCAAAAGCACAGACAACTAAAACAAAAAATAGATACATGGGACTATAAACTAAAAAGCTTCTATACAGAAAGGAAACGATCAAAAGAGTGAAGAGACAACATGTAGAAGGGGAGAAAATATTTGAAAATTATTCATCTGACAAGGGACTAATATTCAGAATATGTAAGGAACTCAAGCAACTCAACAGCAAAACCTCAAAAACTAATCTAATTTAAAAGAGGGCAAAGGATCTGAATAGACATTTCTCAAAAGAAGACATGAAAATTCCCAACTCGTAAATGAAAAAATGCTCAACATTACTAATCATCAGGGAAATGCAAATCGAAACACAATGAAATATCCTTTCACCCTAATTAGAATGACTATTATCAAAACAGCAAAAAATAACAAATGCTGATGAGGATGCGGAGAAAAGGGCACTCTTACACACTGTTGTAAAGTAGTATAGCCATTATAGAAAACAGTACAGAGGTTTCTCAAACTAAAAATGAAACTGTCGTAGGGTTCAGCAATCTCACTATTGAGTATTTACCCAAAGGAAAGAAAACCAGTATATCAAAGAGATACCTGCACTCCCATGTTTACTGCAACACTAGTCACAATAACCAAGATATGAAATCAACCTAAGTATTCATCTATAGGTTAACAGATCAATAAAATGTGTTGTATATAAACAATGGATAATATTTAGCCACAAAATGAATTAAATTCTGTCATTTGCAGCAACATGGACAAAACTGAAAGTCATTCTGTTAAGTGAAATAAGTCAGGCACAGAAAGAAATCAGTAATATGATGGTTACTAGAGGCTAGGGAAAGTGCTGGTGGTGGAGAGACGAAGAGAGGTTGATTAATAGGGTCAAACAAACTGTCAGATGAAAGGAATAAGTTCCAGTGTTTGACAGCACAGTAGGTAACTATAGTTAACAATAATTAAATATATATTTCAAAATAGCCAGATTTTGAGATATTCTCAACACAAAGAAATGATAAATGTTTGATATACCCTCATTTGATCATTACATATTGTACGCATGTATCAAAATATCACGTGTATCCCCATAAATATGTGCAATTATTGTCTATCAATCAAAAATGCTTTATTGTTAATAGCAATCATATGAGCCTTCAATGAGTCATAATCTTTTTGCTGGTGGAGGGTCTTGCCTTCACGTTGATAGCTGCTAACTGATCAGGATGGTGGCTGCTAAAGGTTGGGGTAGCGATGGCAATTTCTTAAAAGAAGATAACAACAAAAATTTGCTGCATAGGTGAACTCTCCCTTTCACAAAAAATTTTTCTGTAGTATACAATGCTGTTTGATAGCATTTAACCCACAGTAGAACTTCTTTCAAAATTGAAGTCAATCCTCTCAAACCCTACCACCACTTTATCATCTAAGTTTATGGAATATTGTAAATCCTTTGTTGTCATTTCAACAATGTTCATAGCATCTGCACTAATGGTAGATTCTGTCTCAAGAAACCCCTTTCTTTGCTCATCCATAAGAATCAACACCTAATCTGTTCAAGTTTGATCACGAGATTGCAGCAATTCAGTCACATCTTCACACTCCACTTCTAATTCTACTTCTCTTGCTATTTTTACCCCATATACAGTTACTTCCTCTACCAAAGTCTTGTACCCCTCAAAGTCATCCATGAGGATTGGAATCAACTTCTTCAAAACTTCTGTTAATATTAGTATTTTGACCTCATTCCATGAATCATGAAGGTTCCTTTCCAGAAGGTTTTCAATTTACTTTGCCCAGATCCATCAGAGGAATCACTATCTTTAAATTGTATCTTAAACACTTTTATCTTTTAAAAATATGTGCTTTCTTTGAAAGATGTGTGGTATAATTCAGGATTAGGTATAAAAGTGGACATCGTACAAGTGAAGTTTGGGCCTACCTTTGGTCCCCACTTTGTCTGGTTTGAGATCAAGTACACTTATTAATGCTGTGTGCCTCCCCCCCACCCCAATAGTTTCCAGCTACTACCAATCCCTTTCTTATAGTATTATGGTAAATGTTCAGGGTCTCTTATAAGTAAGAACATATGGTACTCAGTTCTTTGTTTCTCTGACAAATCACTGAGTATTATAGACTCTAAATCCATCCAAGTTGCTGCAAAGTCCATAATTTTGGTCTTCTTCATGGTTGTGTAATATTCCATTACGTATATGAACCACATTTTTAAACCCAGTCCAGTTTTGAGGGCAGCACGTTGGTTCCATGTTTTTGCTATTGTAAATAGTGCTGCAGTAAACATGAATATGCAGGCATCTTTTTTGCAGAGTGATTTAAGTTCCTCTGGGCAATTCCCAGAAAGGGGATTACTGAACCACATGGAAGGTCAATTTCTAGCTCTTTTAGGAATAGCCACATTGTTTTCCACAGAGGTTCAACTAGTTTGCATTCCCACCAACAGTGTAGAAATGTTCCCTTTTCTCCACATCCTTGCCACCATCTGTTGTTTTTTAAAACATCTCTATCTTAAATAAAAAGACTTGAAAGTCAAAATTACTCCTGGACCCATAGGTTGCAGAATGGATATTGTGTTAGCAGCCATAAAAAGAATATTAATCTCCTATACATATCTCCATCAGAGTTTTTGGATGACTAGGTGCATTATACATTAGCAGTAATATTTTGAAAGGAATCTTTTTTTTTTTTTTCTGAGTAGTAGGGCCAAGCACTGAGCATAAAATATGCAGTAAACCATGTTATAAAGATATGTGCTGGCCAGGCACAGTGGCTCACGCCTATAATTTCAGCACTTTGGAAGGCCGAGGTGAGAGGATTGCCTGGGGCCATAGGTTCGAGACCAGCCTGGGCAACTTGGCAAGACCTCATCTCTACAATAAATAAATAAATAAAAATTAGCCAGGCATAGTGTCATGTGCCTATAGTTTCAGCTACTTGGAAGTCTGAGGCAGAAGGATCACCCGAGTCCAGCAGTTCGATGCTGCGGTGGCCATGAGCATGCCACTGCACTCCAGCCTGGGTGACAGAGTGAGATTCCAACTTTAAAAAAAAAAAGATATGTCCTGCCATCCAGGCTTTATTGTTCCATTTCTAGGTTTAGCATAATTCCTAAGAGCCCTAAGATTTTTAGAATGGCAAGTGAGCATTGGCTTGTTCAACTTAAAGTCACCAGCTGCATCTGCTCCTAGCAATATAGCTTGCCTGTCTTTCGAAGCCTCAAAGCCAGGCACTGACTTATCCTCTCTAGCTCCGTAAGTCCTTAAACCTCACAAATGAAACTCTAATACCTTCAAACTTTTCTTCACAGCTTCCTTACATCTCTCAGCATTCACAACATTGAAGAGATTTGGGTATTTCTCTGGATTTAGCTTTGGCTTAAAGAAAATTTTGTGGCTGGTTTGTTCTTCTGCTCAGACCATTAAAATTTTCTCCACATCAGCAATAAGACTGTTTCACTTTCTTATTATTCTTGTGTTCACTGGAGTCGCACTTATAATATTCTTTAAGAACTTTTCCTTTGCATTCACAAGGTGGCTAATTGTTTGAAGAGGCCTAGTCTTTGGACTATCTCCGTTTTTAACATACCTTCCTCACTGATCTTAACCATTTCTAGCTTTTGATTTGAAGTGAGAGATATGAGACTACTCCTATCACTTGAACACTTTAGAGGACATTTTCAGGTTATTAATTGGCCTAATTTCAACATTGTTGTGTCTCAGAGAATAGGGAGCCCTGGTGAGAGGAAGAGAGACCGAGGAATGACCAGGTGGTGAAGCAGTCAAAACACATACACATTTATCGATTAAGTTTGTTGCCTTTTTTTTTTTTTTTTTTTTTGAGTTGGAGTCTCACTCTGTTGCCCAGACTGGAGTGCACTGGCCATTCCCAGCCACCGCAGCCTTGACCTGCTGGGCTCTGGCAATCCTTCCACCTCAGCCTTCCAAGTAGCTGGAACTACAGGTGTGCTACCACGCCTGGCTAATTTTTTGATTTATTGTAAAGATGAGGACTAGCCAAGTTGCCCAGGTATGGGCATGGTTTGTGACACCCCAAAACAATTACAATAGTGACATCAAAGATTACTAATCACAGATCACCATATCAGATGTAATAATAATTTAAAAGTCTGAAATGTCTCAAGATTTGCCAAAGCCTGACTTGCTCAGTGTAGGGATGCTTTAAAACGTAAATTTGTAAAAAAAAGAAAGAAAGAAAACAGTATCTGTGAAGTGCAATAAGGTGCAACAAAACAAGATATGCCCGTAATAATAACTTTATCATCTCTGCACTGAAATCTGATATCTCCTCCTGGTTGTTCTCTTGTTGCTATTCCATTTATTTCTTCCTCCCAAAGGGCCGACTAAGAATGCTTTAGTCTAGGCTTGTCAGGCATACTTCCACCCTCACCTCCACCTGATGTACCTACCATGAAATACCTTTTCCATCTGTGTCTGGTCAAGCTTGCTGCGTGACACACCTCAAAACTTTCCTGTCCAACTGCTGCTTCATGTTATATGATCTTGCCCCCGCCAACTACCGCCTTTGTAACCTCATCTTCTCCCCATCCCCTTTGCTCACTCTACTCTAGGCACACTGTTTTCTTGCTGTACCTTAAATGCACCACACAACTCCTACTACAGGGCTTTTATCCTTTTTATTCGGCCTAGAAAACTCTTCCTTTGGGAACATGGCGTGAACTCTCACTTCCACCTGGTCTTTGCCCAAATGTCATCATCTCAATTATGCCTTCCCTGATCACCTCCCTTTATAAAATAGACTCCCCCAAAATTCCCAATCTTCCTTATCTTGCTTTATTTTACCTCATAATGCTTATCACCATGTGTTATATTATATACTTATTTATTAATTGTCTATATCTCCCCATTCCCATCCCTAATGGAGTTCCCTTGCCTACACATATTACTGGGGAAGAATACAGTCCATTCCACTCACTGATAGGACCTGTCACAGCTCTCCAGACTCTTTGTTTTTTCTCCCTTTTAAAGTCAAATATCATTACTTGAATTCCAAAAAAGTGGTGGGATAGTTCACTCAAAAAAAAAAAAGGCCAAACAATATCTTATTGTCTTATGAATATGTTGTTTAGTACAGTCACTCTCATATCTTTTGCCAATAATCAAACAAGGGGCTGGAGGAGTTCACAGAAAGAAAGTGATAAATATTATGAAAAACAAAAAATTCAATGCATTTGTATGTGCATGTAAAATTATAGGAATAATAAATATCGAGCCGGGCTCGGTGGCTCAGCCTGTAATCCCATGCCTTTGGGAGGCTGAGGTGAGTGAATTGCCTGAACCCGCGGGTTCGAGACCCGGCTGGGCAGCAAGACCTCATCTCTACAATAAATCAAAAAATCAGCCGGGCGCGGTAGCGCATGCCTGTAATTCCGGCTACTCAGAAGGCTGAGGCGGAAGGACCACCGGAGCCCAGCAGGCGAGGCTGCGATGGCCGGGAGCGGCCACTGCACTCCAGTCTGGGCAACCGAGTGAGACTCCAACTCAAAAAAAAAAAAATGTCGATTAGTAGATAGCTAGATGTGAGATGTTCCAAAAACTCACACATGTCCGGACTAAACGTTATAAAATGCTGAGCTGGGTTACAGAAAGACTTCATGTCGGCCCCTTAGAAATCATATAGTAATTTTTTTCCATTCCTACTCATTTTTTTCCCCACTTCCTTGCCTTCTCCAGCTTCCAGTGGAGAGATAACATAGTATGTTAATCTCCCTGGTAGAAGAATGACAAATATTATCTGAGAGCTCAGGAGACTCAGAGAAAGATCATGAGGTCACTTTCTGTATTTGAGTTTGAAAACTTACATTTATAGAGTCCAGAATGTATATCAATTAGCCAATAGATACTGATGTCTACATCAATGTTACCCAAATCAATCAATAGGTATTTCTCAAACTACACCATTTTTACCCTAAAATTAATGACAGAGGGCAAGAGTTGGTTCTGGACATTAAACTTGAAAGTTTAATAGACAGGAACCATGACATTTGGGACATAAGATGGTATGCAACACTGATACAGACTAACAATGAATTATTACAATATTAGTTTCCTATTGCCACCATAATGAATTACCACAAATCTAGTGGCTTATAATGACACAAATTTTTCTCTTACAGTTCTAGAGGTCAGAAGTCCAAAATGGGTCTTACAGGTTAAAATCACGGTGTTGGCAGAGCTGTGTTTCTGCTAAAGGCACTAAGAGAAAACCCATTTCCTTACCTTTTCCTTTTTTTTTTTTTTTTTTTTTGAGCTGGAGTCTCACTCGGTCATTCAGACTGGAGTGCAGTGGCCGCTCCCGGCCAACGCAGCCTCGCCTGCTGGGCTCCAGCAATCCTTCCGCCTCAGCCTTCTGAGTAGCCGGAATTGCAGGCATGCGCTACCACGCCCGGCTGATTTTTTGATTTATTGTAGAGATGAGGTGTCGCTTTTTACAACATCTGGAGGCTGTTCACATTCCTTGGCTGTGGCCTCTTCCTCCATCTTTAAAGTGTATCACTCCTATCTCTGCTCCCATCATCTCTCTTCACTCTAACTTTGATTTCCTGGCCTCCCTCTTATAAGGGCCCTTGTGATTACATTGTGTCCACGCAGGTGATTCAGGATAATTTCTCCATCTCCAGATCTTTAATTTAATGCATCTTCAATGTCCGTTTATCCATATAAGGTAACAAAATTCACAAGGTTCAAGGATTAGGAAGTGATCATTTCTGGAAGGCCATTATTCTGTCTACCACAATGACAATTATATAATAAGCAATGGACTTCGGGTCAGAAAGCCTAGGTTTGAGTGTGTCATTCCTTCTCTGTCTGTATCATTTCAGGCAACTCAATTTACCTCTTTGAGCACATTTCCTCCAAAGCAAAAAGGAGAGAATAATACTTCTAATGGTTATTATGAAGATCAAATCAATTATGTAAAAAAATTTTGCCAACCACAAGCTCTTAAAGTTTTAGTTTGGATCAGTTCAACAAACATTTCCTGACTTCATACTACGTGCCTGGCATGTGTATATGCTGAAATACCATGAAAAATAAGACATGTCCCTACAGTCAAAGAAAAGTCTAGAAGACATGAAACCAAAAGTTTACACATTAGTGTGATTAGAGCAGCAGTAGAAGTAAACCCAAGGAGAGTAGATAATGCAACGAATAGTCTCTTTGAGAGAGAGAAGGTATCAAGAAAGGTTTCAAGGAGCAAGCGGTAATTTGAGCAGGATTTAGAAGGATAAATCAATTTTCAGATAGATAGAAGAAAGCAGAAAAACAGCCCCCCCACACACACATGTGAAACCACACTGTACATTTAGAGAATTACAGAGGTATTTGAGGCTATGTATCTTCCATAGAAGACAGAGTCAGGAGTCATGCAAGACATTATCAGAGTGGAAACTGAGGCAAAATAAAAGTTGCCAATTCTGTGTTAAAAATTATTAACAGGGAACCTTAGCATACTCATTCCCTTAAGACAAACCAACCAAAAATCTCTTCTTTATAAACCTTTCCACATTGTGATAATAAGGTTATTTATTTATTTTTGAGTCAGAGTCTCACTCTGTCGCCTGGACACGCTCATGGCCACCGCAGCCTCGACCTATGGGGCTCAGACGATCCTTCTACCTCAGTCTTCTAAGTAGTTGGAACTACAAGCGAGTGCTACCACACCCAGCTTAAGATAATAAGGTTAACATGCAGAAGATTCAAACAAGACCCCTATCTATCCCCATACACAAAAATTAACTCCAAATGGATCAGAGACCTAAATGTGAAACCTCAAACCATAAAAACCTTAGAAAATACAGGACACACTTATGGAAATTGGAACTGGCATCCAATTCCTGAATAAAACCCGAAACGCACGGGCCATAAGAGATAAGATAGACAAGTGGGACCTCATTAAACTGACAAGCTTCTTCAAAGCCAAAGAAATCATCAAGAGAGCAGGGAGACAGCCCACAGACTGGGAAAAAGTATTTGCCAACTCCAGGTCTGACAAAGGTCTGACATCTTGGATCTACAAGGAACTCAAACGTGCTGAAAAGAAAAAAACAAACAACTTCATTATAAAGTTGGCAAAAGATATGAACAGACACTTCTCAAAAGAAGACATACAAGCGGCCAACAGACACATGAAGAAAGGTTCAACCTCACTAATCATCAAGGAGATGCAATTAAAACCTCACTAACCATCAAGGAGATGCAAATTAAAACCTAACTCCAGTCAGAATGGCCATTACCAATAACTCAAAAAATAACAGATGCTGGAGAGGATGTGGCGAAAAGGGAACACTGCTACACTGTTGGTGGGAGTGTAAACTAGTGCAACCTCTGTGGAAAGCAGTGTGGCAATTCCTAAAAACTCTAAATATCGATCTCCCATATGACCCTGCAATCCCCCTATGGGGAATATACCCTGAAGAACTCAAATCACTCTATAAAATAGATACCTGCACACGTATGTTTATTGCAGCATTGTTCACAATAGCAAGAACCTGGAATCAACCATGCTGTCCATCAAAAGAGGACTGGATTTGGAAAATGTGGTACATATACACAATAGAATACTATACAGCCATGAAAAAGAACAAAATCATGAATTTCACAGCAACCTGGATGGAACAAGAGTCTCTAATACTGAATGATCTCTCACAGAAACAAAGATCTGAGTATCATATGTTCTCACCCATAAGTGAACCTTGAACAACTATCGTAATACTATAAGAAAAGGATTGACAGTGGCAGGAAACTATGGGGGGGTAAGGAGGGGAAGGGAGGTGGAATTAATGGTAGTCGATATCTGTCTGCAGACACCTCATCAACAAGGGTACCTGAACAATGCATATTTGTATACCTAACCTTTAACTGTACCTCACAATTTTTTTTTTTAGGAAGAAGAACAAATATTTTTATTTTCATCTTATTTATAGGTGCATAAGTCAGAATAGGGCTGTGAGAAATTTTCCTCACATCAGTGACATTTCTGTATTTTATATATATCTGTTATCTCTTTGAATTTTAGAGAGGTGGTCAGACAAAAGCAAAACCATAAATTAACATAGTAGACTTAAAGTATTTTTAAAATCATTTTCATAGTATAGTTTTTATAACACAAGCCCATAAAATATCAAAAAATTCATGTACCTATGTTCAAGGAGATTCCTTCCTATCTTAAAAAAGTTTATTTAATTCCCACTGTTTTCTGCTGCATTGTCTGCTATATGTTTGGTATATACTGGATCACAGTATCTTTTTCTTAATTCTCAAATCTAAACATCAAAGTTTCTTTATAACTAATTTGACAGAAAAACTCAATATGACCAGAAATCATTTGATTACAACATGATCTAAAGTAGCATGATGATAATAGTCTCTTTTCTTCTACTTAACATGGGTACTTATAAGTGTATATCAGAATGAGCTAGTTTATGTTGTAGTAACAAACAACCCCCGAACCTAGTGGCTGAAAACAACACGTCCATTAGCATTTGACAAAGTCACTCAGAAAGTGATTAATAGATTGGTAAACCATACATGTCATGCCAGAGGGGTAGAGAAATTTCTGGTGGATTTTTCTTTTTCTTTTTTTCTTTTTGTATCACTTTATTTATTTATTTTTTATTTTGATATTGTGGTGTACCCCACAATTTGAAAATAGAAAAGATGTTTTAAAAAAAGATAATAAGGTTATAAATGTGAATAAATCATTACTTAATATATTAAAAAATCCTTTTCTAACCAACTACAGTGTATTGTCTTGGCTTCTCTTATCTGTAAAATAAAATGACTGCAATTTAATTATTAAAGAAAATCTCAACTCTGCAAGTAATAAGAAATAATGTAGATGTTTTAAGCACAGAGGTGACCAACCATTACAGTTTACTTAGGATTATCCTGGTTGTAACACAGACAGTCCCGTGACCCAAGAAACCTCTCTGTCCTGGGTCCTGGGCAAACTAGCATGGTTGGTCACCCAGTGAGAGAGGTGATTTGATCAACTTACTTTTCACACAATTCGCTGTGGATGAAATGAGAAGGGTGAGCTAGAAAACAGCAGAATGGAAGAAAAGAGATTGATAAAAGACCAGGAGAAATCATCAGTAGAGATGATGAGGACCTATACTGAAGCAGTGACTGTGGAGACGACATTGGAAGGAAGGATTCACAAGTGTTTAAAAGGCAAAATCTCCACAGCTTGTTTAATGACTTGATATGGGAAACAAGGAAACAGGAGAAATCAAGGATAACTCCCAAGGTTTGGAGCAAATGAAAGAGTGGTTTTAATGACAGTAGACAAAAATATAGGAAGCCAAGTGAGTTGATCGAGATAAGAAATTTCTGTTTGGAACATGATAGATTTAGGTTTGAGGTTTCCATGAGACATCCACATATTCTCCAGGGCGCAATTCAGAACTCAAGAGACAGTCACATTCTACATATTCTGTGGAGATAGAAGAAATGTGGAAGTTGCATGTTTATGAACAATAATTACACTAGCCACCATTTATTGAGTGCCCCTGTGTTGGGAACTTTGGGAGTAACAGAGACTAGCTTGAGCTCATGTAAGCCTAATTACTGCATAGATAAGGATACAAAGGTGTGTCACAGAATGCAAGGGCAGGAATGCAACTGAGTTTCAGCAAGGGACTGGAGCCAGGGAGGACCATGCCATCAGGACTCTTGTCATCTCTTGTATTCAGTCTTCTTTGTGCCTCTGCTCCCTGCTTAATTATTCTCTCAATAAAGATTGCTTTTTCCTACTTCCCAAGCCACATGACTGTTCACTTAGTTGCTTATCCTTCCATTTGAGGCACAAGGCAAAGAATAAGAAGGGAATTGTGTAGTACTAATACTGAATTCCAAGGGAAGACATTCATTACCCTGCCTTGAATTAGGAGGATAATCTGGACCAAATAATGGTGGAGAGGGCTTGGAAGGGAACTGGCAGTTCCCAGTAAAGATAGCAGTAGGGAAGTAAGGCAGCCACTACACACACATGTTCTTATTTATCCTTAGATTAACACTATTGTTACCATCTCTTAGACTGCAGATGCTCTGAAGACAAAGGCCATGACAACTTGTTCTCCACTGTAGTCCCAGCACCTAGCACAATGCCTAGCTCATGCTTAATAAATACATTTTGTGGGAGTGAGATATTGAATGAACGGGCCTTAATTTTGCACTGAGGTTAGGGAGGTTCAGTCACTTTTCCAGGGTGGCACAGCTAGGTAGTCAAAAGGAGAATCAAATCCAAATCTAGTCTACTTCAGACCTTGGGTGCTTAACTTAAAAAATCACTTCTGGGGAAGCCCTCAATGCCACCCTAGAAGACTGAATTTCTTTAATAAATAATATTTTCCAGACACTAAAAGCAAACTGATAGCAGAAAATCCAGTTGTGTCCCATTGTGCAGATGAGAGAGCTGGTAAGGGCCTGGCCTGTGCTGAGCCAGGGTGAACACTGGCACATCCACAGGAGTGCCTAGAGGCTGGCTCCTTGCCACGTACTGGGCCAAGTGCTCATGACTAGTGTTAGTAATATGCAGTATAGCAACAAAAGAACACTGAGATGGCCTTTGTAGTACAGCAACCCTAGGCAGTTATGTCCCACGACTTGATGGTCTCACAACTAAAACATCCAGTTGGAAAAGGTCCCAGGTGTATTGCTACCCATAGGCACAAAGAGAAAAACAAGATGATCTTGGACTCTTCAAGAAGGCTGCACAACTTTCAATCCCTTTAATATGAGAATTCAAATCCACCAACTAGTCAGCAGCACTTTAGCACTCATATCTACCATATTAGATATTTAGGCAATATGGTTAAATGATCATATTTTCAAAGCCTAAGAACACAAAATTTGGCAAAAGACTTTTCCTTCTTCCTTCCTTCCTTCCTTCCTTCCTTCCTTCCTTCCTTCCTTCCTTCCTTCCTTCTTTCTTTGAGTCAGTCTCACTCTGTCACCCAGGCCTGAGTGCAGTGGCATGCTCACAGCCTCCGCAGCCTCAACCTGCTGGACTCAGGTGATCATTCCTCCTCAACCTTCCAAGTAGCTGGAACGACAGGTGCGTGCTACCACACCTGGCTAATTTTTTGATTTATTGTAGAAATGAGGTCTCGCCAAGTTTCCCCAGGCTGGTCTTGAACCCCTGAGCTCAGGCAATCCTCTTGCCTCTGCCTCCCAAAGTGCTGGGATTATAGGCAGAATCCACCGAGCCTGGCTACATTTCTTTTTTTATATAAATAAGAATAAATTTGATCATACTTAATTATATGTTTAACAAATCATTTCTCACCTGCATCATTGCAATAGCTTCATAACTGGTCTCTGCAATTCTTCTCTTGCCTGCACCCAGTTCAATCTCAGCATAAGGGCAGAGTGAAACTTTGAAATGGAAATAATCACTTTTCTGTTCTAAACCCAACAGTGACTCACCATCTCACTTAACGTAAAATCCAAAATCTGAGACCTAAGGATATGGACCACACATTCTAAATATTCATCCTCTCACTCATTGTGATCCAGCCACACTGGCCTCCTGACTGCTCCATGAAATTGCCAGTACTTTGCACCCCCGGACCTTTGCATAGTCTGATCTGTTGATTGAATGAATGAAATAGCAAAATCAATTTTTAGGAAAACTTTTAAGGTTATGATGCAGAACTACAGTTTCTAGTCTAGTTGGGTTGACAAAACGTTTCACATTTTAAATAGATCAATAAAAAACTTTGTGCTAAATTGTATATATGGGACTATAAATGTTACATAAGTGGAAAAAAGAGAATTGTGAAATTTTAAGAAATCAAAGATTGTGTGGATTTTAAAAAGTAATAATGATGATAATGTTAATCCATACAGTACTATAGAGTTTATAATTTAATTGAATCTATAGTTTAAAGTACTTAAAGGTTTTATAATTTTGTTTTCATTTTATCCTCACACAGTCCTATGTAATAAGTAAGAGACATATTATCACCCCATTTTATAGATGAGATAGATGAGTAAAGAGAGTCGTGTGATTTGTCCAAGGAATATAGCCAGAAGGGGGTAGAAGAAAAACTCAGATCTCCTGATAACACCACTCATTCATTTGTCTATTCACCTATTCAGCAAACACAGGGGGTGCCAAAAATATGTATACACGTTTTAAGTATGACATTCCTTCAAAAAATGGAGTTCATCAAATGAAAGCTAGCATCACAATGGGACAGGCAGGACAATCAAATAAAATGGCAGAAGCACAGTTGAGTGAACGTCATACTATACATTGCTACTGTAATTTAATTCAACTTTGAAAAGTAATACATAGATAATATTTCTTAAAATGTGTATACATTATTTTTGGCACCTCCTGTATTTTAAGTATCTACAATGTGCCAGGCACTGTTCCAGGTATTTAGAAACAGACAAATCCTCATAAAACTGATATGTTACAAAGGTAATATTTTTCAATTTTTTTTTTAATTTTTTTTTTAATCAGGCATGGTGGCTCATGCCTATAATCCCAGCACTTTGGGAGGTGGAGGTGAGAGGATTGCCTGAGTTCAGGGGTTCGAGAACAGCCTGAGCAACTTGATGAGACCTCGTCTCTACAATAAATCAAAAAATTAGCCGGATGTGATGGTGCATGCCTGTGGTTCCAGCTATTTGGAAGACAGGTGGAAGGATTGCCTGAGCCCAGCAGGTCTAGGCTGTGATGGCCATGCGTGTGCCACTGCACTCCAGCCTGAGCAACAGAGTGAGACTCTCACTCTTATTAAAAAAAAAAAATTTAAACAACCCAAGCAAACAAAAAATTAAAATTGAATCTTTTTTGTACAGTTCTGCTAGCTTTGACACATGCAAATAGTCATATAACTACCTCCATAAGCAAGTTACAAAATAGTTCCATCATCCCCAGACTTCAGGATCGATCTCTTCCCTCAGCTCTAGGTTCTGGCAACTACTAATCTGCTTTCTGTCCCTATGGTTTTGCCTTTTCCAAATGTCATATGAATGGAATTATATGGAAAGTGGCCTTCTGAACCTGGCTTTTAATTTAACATAATGCATATCAATTTCATTGCATACAGCTGTGAATATACTACACTTTTTGTCTATCCATTTAACAGGTGAAAAACATTTGGGCTGTTTGTCTCTGGTTATTAGAGTAAAGCTTCTATAAAGTGTACATGCAGGTTTTTGTGTGAATGTAAGTTTTCACTTCACTTGGGTAACCATCTAGGAGTGAGATTACTGAGTCAGATGGTAAGTATATTGCCTTTGTAAGAAACTATCAGTTTAAAAAAAAATTTGCTGGGCTTGGTAGCACACACCTGTAGTTCCAGCTACTTGGAAAGCCGAAGAATTGCCGGGGCCCAGCAGGTCGGCACTGGGTGGCCGTGAGTGTGCCACAGCACTCCAGCCTGGGCCTCAGAGTGAGACTCCAACTCAAAAAAAAAAGAAAAGAAAGAAACTGACAGTTTTCCAAAGTAGCGGTATCATCTTTTCATATCCAGTGTTCCACTTACTTTGCATCCTAGCCAGCACTTAGAATTGCTAGTGTAATAAATTTTTAAAGTTGTTCTGATAGCTATGTAGTTGTATCTCATTGTGGTTTTAATTTGCATTTCTCTAAGGACCAATGATGTTGAAAATCTTTTTTTTTTTTGAGTTGGAGTTGGAGTCACTCCATCACCCAGGCTGGAGTGCAGTGGCACACTCGCGGCCACCCCCGCGTTGACAAGCTAGGCTCCGGCGATCCCTCTGCCCCAGACTTCCAAGTAGTCAGAACTACAGGCACACGCTACCACGCCCGGATAATTTTTGATTTATTGTAGAGACTAGATCTCGCCAACTTGCTCTGGCTGGTCTCGAAACCTCAGGCTCAGGCTATCCAGTTGCCTCAGTGCTGGGATTACAGGCTGAGCCACTGAACCCCACCGAAAATCTTTTTACAAGCTCATTTTCTGTTAGTATATCTTCTTTGATGAAGTGTCTATTCAATTTTTTTGCCCATTTTTACACTGAATTGTTTGTTTTCTCGTTTAGAAAGGTTTTTTATGTATTCTGAATACATGTCTTTTGACAGATATGTGATTTGCAAATATGTCCTCCCAATCTGTGGTTTGTTTTATAATACTTTCAATGGTATCTTTCAAAGAGAAGTTCTAAATTTTGATGATGTTCAATTTATCATTTTTTATTCTTTTATAAATTGTGCTTTCAGTGTCATTCTAAGAAATTAATCTAGGAAACTTACCTAACTCAAGGTCACAGGGATTTTTTAAAAATTTTATTCACTGAGGTTTGACATTTAGATCTATGACCATTTTAAGGTAAATTTTGTATATGGTACAAAGTCTGGATCAAAGTTCTCCTTTTCATCCTTTTTGTTCTCTCTCTCTCTCTT
>NW_007232000.1:81424-82503 GCF_000164805.1 Carlito syrichta
CCCCCCCCCCCCCCCCCCCACCTTCTCTCCTCTCTCCTCTTTCTTCTCTTTTCCTGGCATTTGGTTGTCCAATTGTTCCAACATCATATGTTGCAAAGACTATCTTTCTTTAATTGGTGCCTTTGTATTTCTGTTAAAAATTAACTGACTATACAGCATGGGCATATTTCTGGGCTTTCTATCCTATTCCATTGTTCTAAATGACTAAATTTTTACTAATACAACACTTTATTGATTACTGTAACTTTATATAAAGTCTTTAAGTCAACCTGAGTGAGTTGGCTATTCTAGTTCCTTTGCCTTTCTCTTTAAATTTCAGCATCAGTTTGCTCATTTACACACACACACACACACACACACACACACACACACACGACGACAATTAGGATTTTCATTAAGATGTTGATCTACCTAAATGCCCATACCTTAAGAAATAAGATAGACAAGTGGGACCTCATCAAGCTAATGAGTTTCTGAAAACAAAAGAAACCATCAAAAGAGCAGGGAGACAGCCCACAGAATGGAAAAAATATTTGCCAACTGTATATCTGTATATCTGACAAAGGCCTAACATCTAAGATCAACTAGGAACTCAAACATGCCAAAAGGAAAAAAAAAAAAAAAAACAGCCCCATTAAAAAGTGGGCAAAAACGTGAATAGACACTTCTTAAAAGAAGCTATACAGGCAGCCAACAGACACATGAAAAAGTGCTCAGCCTCACTCGTCATCAGAGAAATGCAAATCAAAACCACACTGATTGCCATCTAACCCCAGTAAGAATGGCCATCATTAATAAAAACACCAACAATAGATGCTGGTGAGGATGCAAAGAAAAAGGAATGCTTCTACACAGCTGGTGGGAATGCAAACTAGTGCAACCTCTTTGGAAGACAGTGGGCGATGGAGTGAGACTCCAATTCAAAAAAAAAAAAATTCTGAAAGAACTAGAAATTGACCTTCCATATGACCCAGCAATTCCTCTATTGGGAATATACCTGGAGGAACTCAAATCATTCGACAAAAAAGATACCTGCACACATATGTTTGTTGCAGTTCTATTCACAATAGCAAAAACAT